>NC_058522.1:68377513-68630013 GCF_904849725.1 Hordeum vulgare subsp. vulgare
GTGTAGTGGCGAATAAATGTCTACGTTACAGGTAACGTATGCCTTAAATGCTAATAATGGTACATGAAAGCGTATGACCGTTGCCCTCCAGGGGGGGGGGGCTACGATGTACAGAGTGGAATCCAGTCGGTAAGTTGGATACGTTTCGAATGCTCATTTCCGACTGGATGATGGAGAAATCGTCACCGACTCGATGATGGGAAGTCCTTAATTTAGTCGGAACTGACTAAGGGCCTTGTCCCTTATGAGGGGTAGTCCTTGGGTAGGACCTATAGGGCAGGCCTATGAACCTACCCTGGGACTATAACCCCATCACGCAGCTTAGAAGATGTAGCAAAATGCTACATTATAGAGCTTGTCAGACGAAACATGCTTCTTGTGTTAACAAGAAATATTTATGGAGAGATCAGCAATCTTCAAATGCATGATCTTGTGCGCGAGCTCGCAATTATGTAAGCTCGAAAGGAGAGTTTTAGCACTATTTATGATTGCACCCATGGAGTGGTACCAGCAGGATTGGCTTGTCGTCGAATTAGGTTGCACAGATTCAATGAGGACCTTACATCCAACATTGATACATCTAAGACCAGAACAATCTTATGTTTTGACAAAAGCATGCGAATAGATCTCTGGGTCTCTATCCTAGAAGGATGCAAGTATATTGTAGTGTTGGACTTTTCAAATCTTGCGATCAAGGTCATACCAGATTCAATTGGGGAGCTGTTAAACCTAAAGTTTTTGAATTTCGGTGTGACCCAAGTTGAGGAACTACCAAAATCAATTAGGAATCTTTCGAAGCTAGAAACACTAAGCCTTGAAGATGCAAATTGTTTGGTTTTACCATAAGGGGCTGAAAAGCTCAAGAACTTGAGCCACATGCTTCTTTGGAAAGATCTTCGCTCGGAATTGAGCTTCAGGACATATGAATCCATTGAGCCATTTGAAGGCATGTGGTGTTTGAAGCAACTGAGAACACTACACTCTGTTCAAGCTAGCACGGATTTTGTTGAGAAAATAGGAAATCTTTCTCAACTAAGAATCCTTGTGATTAGTGAGGTAAAGGGCAGCCATTGTGTGCATCTGTGCGGATCTTTATCTAAGATGCTGCACCTCCAGAGTTTGAGCATAAGAGCCTTTGACGAGAATGAGGTGCTCCACCTTGAAGCATTGGCAATGACGAAGCCTCTTCAATCACTTACTTTGGAAGGGAGATTGTCGGAAGGAACTCTGGGATCTCCATTTTTCTCAAACCATGGACATGAACTTTTTGAACTAACACTAGCCTGGTCTAAGCTTGTCAAGGTTCCAATGCAGCAGCTCTCGAAATTTGAAAAGTTGACCCATTTAGATCTCAAACAAGCTTATGAGGGAGAGAGGATATACTTCAGGGCTGGCTGGGTGGTTCCCACATTTGAAGGTTATGCGGTTGAGAGTTTTTCCACATGTCAATCAAATATGCATTGGTGAAGGAGCTTTGGGGGGGCCTTGAACACCTTATTGTCCATGAACTTGTGGAACTGCGGGGCGTCCCTGAACAACTGAAAACTCTCAAGTATGCACACTTTGCTGAGTTGCATCCTGATTTTTGGCATAACTAAGGTTAGTCAAACATGGATACCACCAGACATACTTTTTTCATGCCTTGTGATGTACTCCCTCCGTAAATAATATAAGAGCGTATAGATCACGAAAGTAGTGATCTAAACACACTTATATTTCTTTACGGAGGGGGTAACAAATTCTGGCTTTAATAGTTTACCACAATATTTTCTTCTCTGCATATTGGGAAAGACATGAGCCTCTCTCTGTTTGAAGCATGATTTCTGGTTTTCTTCTCACATAATGGAGTACTACTTTGTTTACTTTCTTGACACTGTTGTAATAAGGTGCACTGTCAGGTTTTTTCCCCTTAGCCTAGCTTCGACCCGTCGCTGGGCAGAGGGTTTTTCCTGGCGTTTAATTCCGTCTGTACTCAACTTTGTTGTTGAAAAATCTTAGCTATCCTATTTACCAAGGTTTGCTCATCGGACAGTAGTTCCCTGACGCTGCATGTAGTAGTTGTATTGTACATGAAGGTTGGAATGCATGATATGTGTGCCAAATTGCGCCAACTAGTGTGCTGCAAAAGGGTGCCATGGAAACAAAACTCGCGATAGAAGGAAACTCAGCAAAGTCCAACATTTGACGGTTGGGCTTCCTTTGCCGAGTTTCTGCTACCCCGCGCCTATAAACGCAACCCATCCCTCACCTCCCTCCCCCAACAATGCTACATTCATGGGCTTAATACATGATTTTACAGAGTGACTCTGGCGTTCTAATTGGATTAAGGGGGAAGGTTTGACCCACCTAAAGGGTGCTATGGAAACAGCCCGTAAAAGCATGTAATACCCTGTGCATTTAGCATTTTTGCTCCTTCCCACATAGCCGCGGGAGGTTTGACCCACCTAAAGGGTGCCATGGAAACAACCTGTAAAAGCTCGTAATACCCCATGCGTTTAGCATTTTTGCTCCCTCCCCCATAGCCGCTGATGTGCCACCTCATTGCACGTAGCTTTGCATGCACAAGGAAGAAAAGTAATGCACGGTAATGTAGAGGATGATGGGAGGGTATCTATAAGGCTGTTCGGATTGGAGCCATTGTCAGGGATATAACCTGTTGAGGAAACTTGGGATGAGGTAACTTGCTAATACTTGTGCTATCTTCAAGAATGTTGTGCGACAATATTAGCATTACCTGAAAAAACGTACTTCACTGATAAGGAAACTCATCAAATTCCCTTACAAAACGTCTTGTTCGGTACTCGTCCAGACCCAAGATAAGATTCTGGTAGGGTCTATAAGAGCATATTTCATTTTAAAATAACGTATGCATGCGTCTTGCTGTACTATGTTCTAGTAGAACAAGTGCTTAAACCTGAAGAACAATTCTTCTCAGGTAATTAAGATCCCATAGCTATGGTGCATACTGATTTGTTCTTGTACCACTGTATTTACTCATACCAACTAACTTTTTAAATTGAAGGATCCAATTAAAACTCCAATGGCACAACAAGTATGTTTTAGACTTGTTTCTTTAGCTGGCTTTCTCTTCTAAATTGCTCTATGTTGATTTCAGTTTCAATTGTATAGATAATTGTATTCTCATATCATGCACATTACTATCATCAATATAGAACCAATAGTGTTGTTAGTTGTACATGTATACACGTGGTCTCCATCTGAAATCTTGTGGTGATGTGTAGTTACTTACATTCTTTCAATGCTGCTTTGTCTTGAACTGATATGATTTGAACTACGTCTCTATTTTTATTTGGCAAGACAATAAGTGACCATAGCACACATGTATATGTTTGTTTCATGCTTTTATTATGTACTACTTTGCAATTAAAGACATGTTAGTTTAATCCTGTCCACCTTACTAGTGAACAGGTTTACCAAAATGAGTTTCATATACTACATGCTAAACCTATTATGGGTCTGCTTGTTTATTCTTTTTGAATGCTGATAGAATATTGGAGAAGTGTACCCCATTATGCAATAGTAAAGGAAGTAATGAAGATAAGGTTCAAGATAGTGAGGCAACCGTGTGGGTCTCCAAGAAAGCTGAAAAAACAGATAATGAAAACTATCTTGAAGAAAGCGAGCCAACTCCAGAGTCCTGTCTTGATGTACTGTTTGAGTACTGGCCACTACCACTGGCAACAGTTCGAACTTGCTGCCTAAATCAGTTCGACTCCTTGAGTCTAAACTACAACCTGAAAGACATTGACCAGCTTGCTGCGACAAGAAGTCGAAGGACCGAGGAACTCACTTTAGAATTCAGATGCATTCTTTCTGGTGCAACACAAGCATTGGATGCTTTTAGCGCCAAACAAGAAGAAACCAATAATCTTGCTAAGCTTCTTGCCATCATAGTGGATACCCAGGATAACGTTTGTTGAGTTCTTCTAAAGTGGTTTCAGTTTGGGACTTGTTTTGTTGCCATGTTTATTTGCACTGGTGGCTACCTTAGATCCCAAGTGTATGTAATATACTGCTTTCTTGTTCCCTATATTCGCACTGCTGGCAAACTTTGATGCCAAGTGTATGTAATCCCTGTAAGGCTTAATTATTTATTTACTATCTTTTGTGTATTTTCTTATATAGTCACTTCAGCTATTTTTCCACCATTTGCTAGTGACCGCAATAACCATGGGCCAGTTGACTACCATAGTGACCATGGGCCTCCTAGAGGCCATAGGTGTCATGGGCCACACATAGGCCGAACTATTTGTAGGCCAAAAGCGGACAACAATATGTATTGTAAACCGACTAAAAACGGACCGACCCGTTTATGGGTCCTGATCCTAACGAACCGTTAACAGGCTAGAAGACATCACAACCTTAATCCAATCGAAACATATAATTGTCCGTTAATGGACCAGAATACATGATAGGATGAAAATGGCCCATTGGATTAACGACCACAAATGGGTGGAATGTATCAACGGGCTGAATTTGACCCTCTAGCAGAGCATGCCATTAACAGCCTGGAAGTAATCTAGGGACGAAAATGAGCCCAAGACTTTACGAGCCCTTAGGAGGCCGAAAGTTAACACGGGTTGGAAACGACCCAACTTCATGATGCGCCTTCAATGGGTCAAAATACTCTTACTATTCTTTATGGTCGGGTATCGCCACGAGCCTCTAAAGGGACCAAAGATACAAAAGGCCCCTTATGGGCCTAAAGAAGACATGTGCCATATATGGGTCGAAATTGTCAACGGGGTGGAATCATATTGGACGACCCACATGACATACCAGGTTGGATTTTTAAAGGACATAGCAGGCCACGAGTACCCGGGCCGTAAATGGGTTGTATGCGAACAAGACATTTATAGGCTTACCATTGGGCGTCCCACTAAGTTTTGACCAAGACAAACAAGCCGATCTTTATAACCCATATGGGTCACTGTTGGGCCTTGTCACATGTCGATGTTTGATAGACGGGTCTCGTCCATTGCTTGGATGACATCTGTCAAAATGTGGAGCGGACACATTGTTCCATTAACGAATGCAAAAATGGCGATGGGAAAATCATCATTGGCCAGGGCTGTTAACGGGCATCGGATCCAAATCCTGCACCCGTTAGCTTAACAGCGGCCCGCTATGGTTTCTGTCACATGTCGGTTATCATCGACGTAATCACTTCTACAACGCGCCATTTATCGTCATGGAAGTGGACACTTTCGTGATGATAATTTTAGTATTGTCATGGAACACTTCTACGACAACACATGTATGACTATCTTGATTCTGTCATAGAATCATCATGGATGTACTTGCGTGAGAGAAAATGTGGCCTACTGTGACAAACACGCATTATCACGGAAGTGGTTATTGTTGTGAAGGATTAAATATGATTGTGATAGATTTATATATTGCAAAGTAAAATAAAAGTAAATAAATTGGTGCAAAGTATTTTTGGTTTTTGTAATATGATCAATATAGACCCGACGACCAAAGTTTTCACTAGAGGCTTCTCTCTTATAAGCATGGCATATGGTGGGTAAATAAATTATTGTTGGACAATTGATAGATCACATAGTTATGACATTATTCATGATATGTGTCGGTGTCAAAACCAAAGAATGTCAGATAGGGGGTCCCGAACTATGGATCTTGGGTCGATGGGTAACATGAGACAAGGGAGATGATATTTACCCAGGTTCAGATCCTCTTGATGGAGGTAAAACCCTACGTCTTGCTCTTGTTTATATTGATGATGGAGTATCGAGTACAGAGTTAATCTACCTCGAGATCGTATGTTGTGGTCTATAACCCTAGGAGTAATGATCTTGATCTGTCTTATGGACCAAAGCCCTCTCGTTTATAAAGATACTAGGGGTACTAGGGTTACACATTGTCGGTTACACCAAAGAGTAAACATGACGATATTATCATCTTGACTTGGAGCATACACCAAGGCTTAAGAAGAATCCGTTTTGGATACGGTGTCGTCTTGTAATTCGGCTTTCAATGATAATCACAGGGTGGCCCATGAGTCTGGCCCATGAAAATAGGTCAACGGCCTGAGGACCCCGTAGTCCCAGATCCCTTTGTAGCCCCCGAAGTTGCCTCCAATTACGTGTTCTTGATTCCCATCAGCACCTTGTGTCCAAGGACTTCGGCTTGTGGGGCGAGTTCCTCCATCCACTTATACTCGGCCGGTAATAGTTCAGCCACCGATGACTTCCCGGTTTTCTAACAATATATGTGACTTATCCTCAAAGGCCAATTGTTCGGGTGTGAACATCACTTCTGTGTGAAAACTTTTTAGCGAAAGGTCACAGCCGATCAGAACCACTGACCAGTTACAAAAACTCGATTCATGGTCCAAGGCAGTCTTTTCATTGGCATGTTCCATCAATACGGAGATCATGCCCCACTTTTTAGGGGATATGGTTTATGATTTGGGCTATCCCACGTGCGCATAACCGCATGATTTATCGGGAAGTGGCGAGGTTCGTGGCGCAGTAGAGGGGCCTTGGTATTACAATGACTTATAAAAAGGAAACTGTTGCCATAGCCTCCACACGCTTCTCAGATCTCATATCGCTATTGCCTTCCCTAATCTTGTGAGCTCCAAGCTTCCAATCTTCGTCCCCAATCTCTTTGAACCCTTTCCAAATTTGGTCATGTTCGGCTCGCGTTCGAAAGTAAAGTGGGAGGCCTCGTGTGTCACCAATAACGACATTTTGTAGTTGAAGCATGCTGGCTTTTTGTCGGCGAACATTGTTCATCGTGCTCCGAAGAAGGGCCAGGTTATCCCCATGCCTAAAGAAGGCGAGAGGGTGGTGTTCATACCGCACTTCCTCCCGGACCTCGGCTTTCCCCTCCACCCCTTCGTGAGGAGTTGGATGTTTTACTATGGGTTGGATTTCCATGACCTCCCCCCAATTCTTTTATGCATATTTCTGCTTTCATTACTGTCTGAGAGGCCTTTCTACGGGTCCAACCCAACTTTGGCTTGTGGTTGAAGTGTTCAACTCCAAGCGGAAGGTAGTTAGCGGCGATCAGGAAGACTGTGCAGGAGTAATGGTTAGCAAGCTTTCCCTGGTTCAATGGTCAGACGGTTCGTTCATAGATATCGTTAAGGTCTGGCAGGAGGAGTGGTTCTACATCACCGAGCCACATGACGTGGGCTGGGATGCACCCACCGGATTTAGATCCGGACCTCCCACCAGACTGGTGTATTGAACGGAGATGGGGATCGATTAGGGGGAAGTTGCAGAGGTGGAGGCGCTGCAAAGGTGCGTCTCCATCCTGGCGAAGAAGAAACTTGGGCTGACCAACGTGGTTCAGGTCATGCTACACCGCTGCCTTCTCCCTTGTCAACATCAGGCTGCCCCTATGTGGTCTTACAACCCAGACGACCCGGTCACTGTGCACTACTTCTTCCACGCCACCCACAAAAAGTTGTGGAAGGTTGTTCAAGTAGCAAAATACTTGGCAAGCTGAGGAGGAAGACATCAACATCGACACAACGAACCCTCCCGAAGAGGTAAAAATTTTATTGTATGTGTTCGGATTTTTCCATTTCAACAAGGCTCGCATTCCCCTTTCTCTCTACTTTCATAGATCTGGCTCGAGAAGTCCAAGCGGATCAACTATCTAGAACCATTGCCCGAGGGCCCGAGGTCGCTTTGCTAATGGCTATTCTAGTCGAAAAGCTATACAGGGTGCCGAAGAAGAAGGAAGAGAATAAGGAGGCCCGAGGAGACCTCCGTTCAAAATGACCTCCGGGCACTAGATCTGAGGATACACACGTTCCCTCTACTCTTGAAGGAGAGAAGGAAGAGGGCGAGTAGGAGAGCGGATCCTCCCATGCGAAGAAGAGAGAGGCGTCCGAAGACGCCGAGGTAGATCTAGCTCCCACTGCCCCAAAAAGGCAATGCAGGGCCAAGGTGGCCTTGTTTGATGATGTCCCGGACTCCGTTGATGAGTCTGAGAACTTTGAAAGGGTTCCTCTAAAGACCCTCAGGGTCAAGCCCCCGGCGCAAAGGTATGAACCTGAAGATCATACGTCTTTCCACATTGAGATTTTATTATTGACGATAGGCATACTTCTTGCATTGTAGCCCGCCGCATGATTTCCACACCGACCAGGCTTCGGAGGTGGACTCCTTGCCAGCCGATTTGGAAGAGAGCGAAACCGCCTCACACAACACACCTCCCCCGATCACCGAGGAGATCGGGGAGGTGGTATCCCAAAATATCCCCGGAGACAAATACTAGGGACGTGGGTGATGATATCATGGCCGAGGTTAATACCTAGGCCGCCGAATACTAGGAGGACGAATCCCTTGTGGCAAGTAAAGAGGGAGAGTCTGGACAACCCGAGCTCTCTTCGAAGAAAGTTCTGGAGAGCCTCCAGAATCATCTACACCAGCTTCTCCCGGAGGAGAAACTGCAATGCCGCACACGGAGCCGCCCGTAATAGAGATGCCCCAAATCGGGTGGCCAGGCATGATGGAGGAGAGTTTGAATGACTTCTCTATTCTAAAGAACACCACACTCGTTTGGGTGCGGTACTACACAACATTCGACCCGTTGACAATGGATTGAAGGAATCTTTCGACGGCTTGTTGACGGGCTTCAAGGTAATTTAAACAATATATTTTTTACAAAGTAATTTGAATTTATGGGTTTATATGCAATCCCCATATTTAGTAGCCCACGAGCCTTGTGTGAGTTTGAAAAATGCATGCGGGGGTGTAGGATGCCATCGAAATATGGACCTCTACATTGATAATTTCCCTCACTAGATGCCATACTCTCCTAGGTTGCAAAGCCAATGCGATGGAGACCAAAGCTCTGATGCCACTTGTAGGATTGAAAGTATGTCTAGAGGGGGGGGGGGTGATTAGACTACTTGACAAGATAAAAACTTAGCCTTTTCCTAGTTTTTAGTGTGGGCCAGTTTTAGCAACTATGACTAGTGAAGTACACCCTACACATGCATATCTAAGATTATTGCAGCAGAAAGTAAAACATGCAAGTGTAAATAGAGGGTAAGGTAAGGAGATCAAACACAAAGGTTGACACGACGATTTTTTGCATGGTTCCGATAGGTGGTGCTATCGTACGTCCATGTTAGTGGAGGCTTCAACCCACGAAGGGTAACGACTGTGAGAGTCCACGGAGGGCTCCACCCACAAGGGGCCCACGAAGAAGCAGCCTTGTCTATTCCACCATGGCTTCCGTCCCCATAGGACTAGCCTCACTCATGGTAGATCTTCATGAAGTAGGCGATCTCCTTTCCCTTACAAACATCTTGGTTCAACTCCACAACATGAAGTAGGAGGCTCCCAAGAAACACCTAACCAATCTAGGAGGCACCACCCTCCAAAAGGTAATAGATGTGGTAGAACGATGAACTCCTTTCTCTCGTGCTTCGAAAGATAGTCTCCTCAACACTCAATCACTCTCTCTCTCTCTCAGATTTGGCAGGGGTAGGAGAGATTGATCTTGTGGAAAGCAACTTGGAGAGGCTAGAAAGGAAGGTTCAAATGGTTGGAATGGAATCTCTTGATCTCAACACATGAGTAGGTGTCTCTCTCAGAAAAATGGATCTGGCAAGTGTAAGTGTGTTCTGAGTGCTTACTCTATGAGTGAGAGGTAGGTGGAGGGGTATATATAGGCATCTCCCATAATCCAACCGTTAAAACATTATTGGCCAACTCGGCAACACCGAACTGTTAATCTCGATGGGACCGAGTTGCACTAAATATGGCAACTTTGAATTCTCAGTGAGACCGATATATTAATCTCAGTGGTACCGATATGATGTACTAGACTAGTTTTCCAAACTTGTTGAAACCGACTTCAAACTGAAAATTCCAAAACTTGAAATTATCTTAACCGAAAGTTGGTCACTCAATCTCGGTGGCACCGATAGGAATGTTGGCTGTACCGAGATGGTGGGATTGGCATAGGATCTATCTAAGTGTAAAATCGATATAGCCGAGCGGGAATTGTTGTTGGCACCAATTTTGCAGATTTGGCTTGAGACAGATATATTTTGTGGGGAAGTGGCTGAGTATGTTTGGTGGCTATCTCTAAGAACTTGAGCAACCAATTCATCATAATACCTCATCCCCTTTTAATAGTATTGTCTTTCCTATGGATTGAAAATTGATTTCTCACAAAGTGTAAAATGAAGAGTCTTCTCGTTTGAAGCTTTAGCCAATCATATTCCTTCCTTGCATCAAAGGGGCATCTCCACACAATCCTATAGCCAAAGCATCTTTGAACCTTTATGAAATGTACTTGGATAAATTCATTATCCAATGATGCATATGTTGTGATTAATTACGAAAACCACCTTAGGGAGCAATTGTGCTTTCAATCTCCCCCTTTTTGGTAATTGATGATAGCATATAGATCAAAGCTTAGAGAAAAGATATAATCAATGATTAGCATCGATGCTTTGAGAAGTATGTGAAAAGAAAGAGCTCCCCCTAAATTTGTGCATTATTTTAAATTTGCATTTGAATGCAAATGCACAACCGACCAGTATCATGGATTACTCTTCCATGTCACATACAAGTTGGTGGTGCACATAAATGATAAGAATGAATAGCAATGCCCATAACACCAACAAAAAAGTGAATGATTGTGATGTGGATAGCTCAAAGGTAATAATGTGGTAGCATCTAAACAATCAAAGAGTATGATAAAACACACATCTAAATGGTACGACATTATCCTTTTGCATCAAAAATGCCAAATAAAGTTTTGAAAACCAAATGAGAGCAAACAAAGTCAAACGCTCTCCCTCTCTTGAAGCCCTATGATCTATAAACTTCTCCCCTTTGGCAACAAGTACCAAAAAGTTCAAAGGTGTAATCTAAGCGTCTTTGTGGGAATGATCTCCTCCGGTAGTTGAAGTTGGAGTAGACAAGAGAGCATCGACAAAGGCTTCGACTGATGTCGCTGGAGCAGGAGCTAGAGGTGTAGACAGTCGAGGTGGTGGTGCAGGAGCTGAAGCTTGAGCTGATGAAGACGGTCTATCTTCTGGTATTGGCACAACTGTTGACCTGGTCTAAGTCCCGAACCATGTGGTAGTACGAAGAGGTGAATCATCATCATCATCATTGTCATCATATGAGCGCAGAATCTTCACTGGGTCAACTTCATGCTGAAGCTCGTCAACAGTGGTGGTCAACTCCGTTACCTTCATATCCCGGTCATGGAACTTTGTTTCCACAATCCTCTCTAGGCTCTTCTGGTTTAGCAGAATCTCTGAAATATTCTTATCCACCTCTCGTATGGTGCTTACCAAGAAATACATTTGTTCATCTCTAGTTTTGAGCTCGGTGGTGGAGCTAGAGCATTCCTAGCAGCCTCTGCAGCTGCTGCCTTTGCAGCCTCTCTAGTTGTAGCTGAGCTTGGATAAGTGTCATCCATCACACTTCATTATCCTTGAACTCTGGGTGAAGTGGAAAATGAGGACGATCAAGTTGATATGCATGCTTTCCAATCTTGTCATGGATGAGCATATGAATGTATGGTGCATATCCGCATGATCTCTTCTAGTGTGCAGAAGTTCTCCTGATAGTCTCAACAATCAAACCCATGAATTTTAAGCAAGTGTGGGTGTCTAAACGAAGCAACATATTGATGGAATAGCCTCTGATCATTTTGTCATCACTTAATTTGGGCATGAGGGTATGTCTCAAGATAGTGTTTGGTAGTGGTTATTCCAGCTTGCAAGAAATAGACACAGCCAAGCTTCTAAGATGGCTGATAGTCACTGGCCTCTGGCTTGTACATATTGGCCATGGAGTTGTGATTCTTCTTAGGTTCTGAATACACATCCAAGTCCTCTGCTCGTAACTTTGGAGCACCAATGATAGTAGCCCATTCTTCAATTGTGGCTTCATATCTGTGACTATCAGTCATCCAAACAATTGTGCCATCTGCATAGAAATGAACTCTTGAATAGAATTGCATAATCATCTCATCATTCCATGCATACATCTCTCTACCAACAAACTCTTCAATGTCAACAAGATTGAAGGTCTCTCTCACATGGGGAAATAAATCTTCATTGGCTTTGATGTATTCCCGGTCGACATATCTCATGTCACCGACTGCTGGACACTTGTCAAATAAAACCGTCTCATAGAAGTCTTCTTGTTCCCTCGTGTGAAACCGTGGATTAACAACTGTTCTTATCCTGACAACATAGGGATCAATATCTCTCCACTTCCTCAACACTGCATCTCTTCTCTTCTTCATGTCTTCAGCAATTGGATGAGCCTCATTGTGAAGTGGCAAATGAGGTCTTAGCTTCATGATCATAGGTGCATTCTCATCATCTTCCTTTGCAGCAAATGCTCTGGAAGTAGTGACTTTCTCTTTAGCAACTGCAGGTATGTCCTTTGTAGTCCTGTTGGGAGCTACAAGCTTCTTAGGAGCTGAAGGCTTCATAGCATCTGCCATAAGATTCTTCTTCTTTGGAGGAGGGGCCTTAGCTGGTATTTCTTCTTCCTCTTCCTCAGCAGCAACATCAGTTTCTGATGGGTCTTCATACATGGAGGTTTGTCTACCAATGACATGAATAGTTATCTTCCTGGCTCTCTTCACACCCGGCTTCTTAGAAGGTCTATCAAGGGTAAGTGCCATCCCTTGCCTTGCAGACTCTGGAGCTCTCATGTCATAAGGTTTAGAATACCCCTTCGTGAGAGTTTTCTTGAGTGCAGACTTCTCTTTCTACTTCTGGGGAGAAGGAACTCTAGGAAGAAAATCAGAGTCTTCCTCATCAGAATCCAGCTTCTTCTGGACCTGGTAGCTGCCTTGGGCAACCCATGGGATCTGGGGGTACGTGGATTTGAAGGGGAACTCTCAGGACTAGTGCCTGAATCAGACTTAGCATGGGGCTCACTGAAGTTGTTCTGACTGTCATTGGAACCTAACATCTTGCAAACCAAGCAGACAAGCTGACACATAGACTTGCTGACCATGTGAAAAGATATGGAAGAGCTTGAAAAGATACGTATCACAAAATTGCAGAAATTTTTCAAAAGTTTGAACTCAGAAACTTTGGGTATGATCTACTGCAAAATGTATTTTGGTAGCACCAGGTTGGAGTTTTCAGAGTCACCAAGACCGACCACTTGCATTAACAGAAACTTGAGAAGCCCTTTCGGTGTAACCGAAAAGAACTACTTGGTCTCACCGGAGTGGTTCTCGAAAACCATAAAAACTAAATTAGTGGAACCGATTTTATGAACTCGGTATCAGTGAGATGCATGTTGAGGAGATCAGATCCAAAATTTCTTCATTCTCTATTCTATGGAATTTTTTTGTGGCATAGAGGATTTCACATTGTAGATTGTAGATGGGAGTGACATAATGCGCATGAATTGGATAGGGGAGCGCACAAGGGGTCGAATTTATACCCTAGATTGGTGATGAATCCGCTAGGCGACAACGGCGGTGAAGATTCTTTCGGCGGCGACGATTCCCATCAGGCAAGGCGCTCGGGGACGCAAGGAAGACGACCAAGGGGTCCTGGTGCAGAAGTTTTGGATTGGGGACTTGACGTTTTATGATGGAATTTTAAAGCGTCGGGTCCGCAAATATAAGTACCCCTCACTGTTGGTGTCACCAATACTAAAATTTCGGTGCCAGCGAGTTCCACTACTGTCTATTGGCATGGAAACTCGGTGAAGCCGAGATTATGGTATCGGTGGTACCGAGACTATAATCTAGATCAACTTTGAAAATCGGTGGAACTGAGAATTTCGGGTTGGTTACACCGAGATTCACAAAGATGTTTTGGAAGGCAGACCTTGTCAATATGGAACTCTGGGTGCTTCTCCCACAAAGGGATCGAGAAGTGATTGTTCAAGTTTTTTGATGTAGCAAGAATAGAAATTGAGATGAGAAAGCATAGATATCTAGAGAAGGGTCCTAGGTATTCTTGTCCATCCAATTGGCAAAAGATAAATCAAAAGCCAAATAGCAATAATTGGATGTCCTCTAATGAGCAAAGATATGTAGACCAGGATTCTCACACAATAAGATGTCAAATGAAATCATGATGAACATGCACAAACATCCTAGCATCTATGAAGCACTTTGGCGATGACGAATTCATCTATTATGAGTATATTGACTTAGGAGTCAAGTAAGAATACTTGATCATAGGTCATACTCATCGATTAAGCACAAGTAGGGTTACCACTTTTACATAATGCAGTAATGTATTCACATCATTTAGGAGATGCTTGTACTCAAGTCTTAGAGTAAAGTTCCCCCTAGATGTGACATCTCGCCTAAGAGGGATCAACTAACCTTGGGTTTTGTCGTACAAGACTTCAAGTAGATGAAGTAGTGGTGGATGCTCATTGTTGATGAAGTTCATCTTGAGTTGGGGAGATATCCTTGTTGTTTCTTACTCTTCTCACCTACATGGGTTGGTCCCAAAGCAAAAGTAACAAATGCAAGCATATCTATGGACATGGAGTGAAGTACATGGGATGTGATGTCCAAAGATGCATTAATTACCTTGTCCCTTGCTCACCTTTGAGGTAATGTGTGACTCCTTGAACTAATGCATATGGTTGAGGATGATTGCATGTAGTTCTTGCCAAAATGAATAAGAGTGAATTTCATTGGCAGAGTCACCCCTCAAGAACTTTCTAGTTCTTCCTCTTGGGGACCCACATCACCTTGATGGGGATCCTTGGAATTATGGTAGCACTTGATGAGGTAGTTCTAGAAGTGTCCTTGGGAACCCACTCAACCTTGGCTTGGGGTTCTTCTTCAAATGAGTCAATGTCGTCTTCAAGCTTTCCCTTGCCCTTGTGGTCTTGTGGTAGAAGGCCATCTTGTGAGCTTGTTACCTTGGGATGAGTAGGATCATACTTCTCCTCTTGAGGAACAAACTTGGGAATGGGATATGGACCTTCTTCCCAAACATCTCCGTTGATGTTGACGTAGCCAACACCTTGCTTCTTCCAATGTACTCCTTGCTTGCGCACAATTTCCTCAAATTGCTTACTTCCAACAATACTCTTGAAGACACCTCTCTCTATAATCCCTTTCAATAAATCATTTTCTTGCTCAAGTGTAACTTGGCTAAGAGAATCATTAGTGGAATCAAGAGAGCTACTAGCAACAATATCATTTGATTTAGCTTTAGCATTGTTGTTACTACATGAAGAAACTTTCTTTCCTTTGTCACTAGTGTTCTTAGGTTTAAGTTGTGGAACAAAAGTAGACAAGAGTAATCATTTGGCTAGATAAGAAGAACTCTTCTTTCTAAGATCATCATTGATTGCTTTTAGGAACTCATGCTCCTCCTCCAAATTTAGCTTCTCGAAGTGTAGCTTCTCATGAGTTCTTGCAAGCTCTCTATGATCTTATAGAGTAGTTTCATGAGCTAACTTAAGAGTGTTCAATTCTTTAGTTAGTCGTTCAATCTCTTTCTTATCATCATTATTCGATTTCTCTTGACTAGCATGAAAACTAGCAAGTTAATTTTTAATATTATCACTAGTCTTATCAAAGAGCAAGTCATCTTATCCTAACAAGTCATCCTCGTCACTCTCAAAGTCATAATATTTGGGGTGTGATACCTTGGGGCCTTTTGCACCATGAAGTAGTTTCCAATCTGAAAGGATCGATATGGTTGACTAGAGGGGGGGTGAATAGGCAACTACCAATTTTTAGCTTTTCTTAATAAGTTAGGGTTAGCAACATAAATGTTCTCTATAATAAAAACTAGGTGAGCAACCTATATGATGCTACCGACTATGACCACTAAAGCAAGTAAGAAATACTCTTCAACAATAGCATACACAATGTAAAGATAAGATATAACCGCTAGAGGAACCGATGAAGACGAGGATGTGTTACCGAAGTTCCTTCCCTTTGACAGGAAGTACGTCTCTGTTGGAGCGGTGTGGAGGCACAATGCTCCCCAATAAGCCACTAGGTCCATTGTATTCTCCTCACGCCCTGACACAATGCAAGGTACCGTGATTCCACTATGGGTGCCCTTGAAGGCGGCGACCGAACCTTTACAAACAAGGTTGGGGATATCTCCACATAAAGCATGGAGGCTCCCAACAAGACCACGGAGCTTCACCACAATGGGATGTGGCTCCGAGGTGACGTCAACCGTCTAGGGTTCTCAAACACCCAAGAGTAACAAGATCCGCAAGGGATTAGTTGGGGGAATCAATTTTCTCTTGGTGGAAGTGTAGATCTTGGCCTTCTCAACCAATCCCTAGGAAATCAACAAGTTTGATTAGCTAGGGAGAGAGATCGGACACATATGAGCTTAGGGAGCAACAATGCAGTCTTGGTGTAACATCCCAAATTTCCTAATTTGGAATGTTTTACAATTGTAGCTAAGCATCTATGCATTTTGATTTTAATAAAGGTGGCATTTGAATTTCTTTTGATTTTTGCTTTGCATTTTTATTTTTTTCTTGACTCACGAAATGCCGGAAATATTATCTTGCCAAGCAAGAAAGAGTGGAGGAACATGACCCTGCAAGCCAGGGGTATTTTTTTGAAATATTTGAACCATAAAACCCAAGGGGTATTTGAAAAATATTTCCAAATAAATAAATAAACCAATTTAGGGATTTTCTAAAAACATTTTTTTCTGAAGTACTTAGTTTGGCCGTGGAAAAATGTCCATCTCATTGGATTTATTTTTCTGATAATTTTAATACATAATACCCCTATATCCTGAGTATACTTTATTTCCTTTTGTATGTTTTCTTTCCTGTTTTTAATAAAATGGAATATATCTTTTATTTTAGGAAAGTATCTAGGCCACTTTTGGAATCGCATCTGGCCCATATCCCCACCTTCTTCCTCCTCTTGTCACCTTCCTTCTCTGGCCATGGGAGCACCTTCCATGAAACTTCCCTCCCGTATTTCGCGAGATATATTTCCTTCCCGCGACTTTAACCACCCCTATAAGAAGCCCCTGCATCTCCTCGTTCCGTTCCCCTCGTTAGCTTGCCCTCTCTTCGCCCCACGGTGCCGCACCGCCCCTGCCCCATCTTGCCGGAGCCGAAGCTCCGGGAGCCCTGTGCCGCGCCTCCCCTCGTCTCCTGCCGCCGCGAGGAACCCCCGCCACCCCTCCGCACCCCGTTTCCACCCAAACCCCGAGCTCCTTTCCCTAGCCGCCTCCTGCAACACCTCGCCGGAGCCGAGCTCCACGAGAACCACGACGCCTCTGTAGCGCCACCCCATCGCCACCTGCACCCCGCCGGGACCCCCCTTCGCCGCCCGCACCCACCCCGCCGCCTATACACCACCGGAACCCGCCCCACCTCGCCGACCACCTCGCTGGAGAAATATCTTCTCTGCCACGGTGAGGTCTCCTTTCTTCTTCTATCTCTTTCTTTTTTCTGTTTTACCCACCGTAGGATCTAGTACGTACGGTGTAGATTAGAAGGGGCATACCTCTTCGGTTCTTTAAAAAGAACCGACCGGTCTATTACTTTATTTAGATTAGACGAAACATTTTTTATATATCGGCCATTTGTTAGATTAGCTCTCCCACGTCAGCGTTTCCTTTTCTGTTTTAATTCTTTTCTGTTTTAATTCTGTAACAAAAATAGTTCTGTTTTTGTTTTCTTAATAACGTTTAATCTACAAATCCAATTAAGGTGATTATTTTTTGCATTAGATCACAAATTTCATGTAGTTTCTGAAAATATAAAATTTGACTATGTTTGAATTTATAAAGTTTGAGTTAAAGCAGATTTGATTGAAATCTTATTTTGTGAATACCGGGAGTTTAAAAATAGATTTTTAATTGATTATTTTTGCTACTGACCACTAGTGATCTTATTTATAGGTAGGTTCAGTTTAAGATTTTTTTAGATATTGTATCTTGGGGTTTTCACCAAAACAGATTTTGATTTGGTTATGGAAAGACAATTTTACTCCGTGTGCTATAGCTATTCCTTTATTAGATGCTTTATTTTGATTACTTGTCATTGTGGTGCTTATTGTGTGAATTTATTTGTGTCGTTAGATCACCCGGAGTGTGAAGCTTGTTATCTAGAAGCGCTCGAGTTCGACAGTCGTGAGCAAGGCAAGTCACGTTGATCATATTTCCTATGTTTTATATGCATTGTAGACCAACCTTTCTTAACCTATTGCATGCTAAGTAGGTACTCGAAAAATTGGTTATTGATGTAGTATCATGTGGTAGGCACCCATCACCCTCGTTACTTGGCCCGGGATGATACATTTTATTTTGCTATGCTTAAGTAGACAGGGTTTTGGTTGAGAGTCTATCACGAGTGTTGTGAGAAAATTTTAATAATCAAGACCGGATATGTCAAGACTTTTCGAGAGCTCGTGATGAAGTGCAACTCTGGGTGAAGGACGGTTCAGATGGGCTCCCTAGGATAAACCAACGGAGGACCCGGGATGCATAGAGAAGCGCCATGACATCTTGCGGAAAGCTTCACCCATGCACGAAGAGATGGATGGATGCTTCAAGACCCAAGGCTTACCTGCACAATCACAAGTCATTATGGGCTCTGGCTTGGTTGGGCAATGCGGCGACTCTGGACGGGCGGTGCTACGAGATGTAGAAGAACGGTAGGATTGGATGGGCACCGACAGAGGCTCAGAGGAACCCGTTAAAAGACCATGTTTTGATCATCCGGTCCTCAAACACCTTGTAGTGCGAGGACATTCAACGGAGGCGATCAAATCTTGTGGGGAACATGTGCAAAACTCTGCAGAGTACCCAAACCTAATCGATTAGCCGTGTCCACGGTCATGGACAACTTGAGCCGAAGGAACTGAAACTATCTGGAATTCTCAACACAGTTAATAATGATGTGGGTATTATTGACAACTTGGGTACGAGAATTGGTTGGTGGAACCATCTTGCTAACAACCAACAATGTAGTAATATTTTGCTTTTAGCCCTCTCTTGTCGTAGGAGAAAACTTTGCTTTCCACTAAAAAACTAACAAGCCCCACCTGCCATATATGCATGTAGAATAGATGATACTTTTCACCTCTCTCTTTTGTGACTTGTCGGCATATTCAATATGCTGATCTACACGGCTGCAACGTGTCATGTTGCAGAGTACTTTTCCGACCAGGAGTGAGGTCACGATCTACGCTCGGTGATATGCCCTGGAGTCAGATGGACTCGACTACTTTTGAAGCTTCCGCTAGTCTTCGTTTAGTTATCATGAGATCCGATTAATAAAGTTGTGTGATTGAAATCTCGACATATACATTGATGTACTATGTGTGTACCAGCATGATCTTGGGATGATATGGAAACACCAGAGACTTGGCCGTTTCAGGTCGGGTCCCTACAGATATGGTATCAGAGCACACACTAACCGTAGGACACAACCTCTAGGATTGGAAAAGCCTTAGGAAGAAAACTATTTTATTATATCTTTAAATCTTCTATATTTCTCTTATGCTCATTTCTGACTTCTCTCCGATCTTCCTATATTTTCTAGATGGCCACCTTCATCCCCGTTAAGGTCATGGAGTTTTGCCAGCCCGACGCCACAATGCCCTTCGGAAAGGAGCTGATGCAGATCACCAACGACTTAAGGATTGCTTTGCCAACCATCACCGTGAAGGCTACCTCGTCTTACCTGGAAGATACACGCTACAGGATTGAGGTGCATATGTGGGGACCCGACTAGCAAGTTGAGTTCGCCGTGCCGAGTGACCCCAAGGATCAATGTTCACTGAACACAGATACCGAATAATAGAGTCTTACATCCAAGTACCGAAATTATTACATCAAACGACCAGATGGTCGGGTTCAAGAGCGAGGCCTAAGGCCAAATTAAACAGATACATCGAGTAGCGGAAACTCGTAAGGGCTAAGCGGTGCCCATGCCATCAAGCCTACACCGACAGGCATTCTGACTTGGAAGCGTCCTAGATCGCAGGTTCGTCTCCGACGGCGTACTCGTCGCCAAACTCTGGTCCTTCCATGTCTGGTCAATAATATAACCAGTGGCAAGCCAATGAGTACTTTGAATGTACTCGCAAACAGCCCATGATATGAACATTTATAGTGAAAAATAACAGTAACATGCATCTTTAGTGGAATGAAATTTGGTGGAATGATCAGGTATATGCAACCAGTTAAAGAATTACTCTTGAAGAACAGGTTACAGATATCAACATATCTGACAAGGGTTGAACACACCGGTTCACCCTATATGCCAAGTCATCGGACTTGTCATAATCTCAATGTATTAATGAGGTCTAAACCATCCGGGTTCACCCTATATGCCAAGTCATCGAACTTGGTCATATTTTATCATGATTATAACAATACCTTTTTAACACCACACACACACACTTTTGGTTTATGCGGAAACGCTGGACGTAGTTTAAGCAGCACCACCTAACTGTCCTTGACCGTGGACACGGCTATTCGAATAGTTTACACTCTGCAGAGGTAGTATGCTGGACCCACGAGAAACGGGAAACTTCCGTGTCATCCACGACTCGCGGTATATCACATATACCCGAGGTAAGTACCCGATCATCATCTTTCCCCTAACGATACTAGACAAAGAGGTCCACTCGATTGGTACCCAACCCACATGTTGTACGTCTTACGAGCATCGACTCTGGACCGTATCAACCATGCAGGGACCAACGGTGTGCCTGGAACTCATAATAATGGCACTGTCGTCCTACCTGGCACGACCCCATCACGAGAGTGACATCGATCACTCCCGCCACTAGTAATGTGGCTCTTTGCTAGTACCGACCAGAGTAATCAACAAAGCCCCGTCCCATAAAGGGGTATCGTGGTCGTACTGCTAAGGTTGGGACGGTCGACACATCATAAATCTAATCCCATTTCCGAAACCATACTCACACAAAATCACCGGTGCATCACTTCACCAAAAGTGATCACCAACTCATCATCACCCTCGGGCATTAGTGGCACCCGACGGGGTTTTCATAAACTCTTTATTTAACTCATTATCATGCTTGTGATAATATGCTCTATCTTTACTTGTCAACATGGTAATAACATGACCCTCACGGGTAGGGTCAAGCTCAATGCAATGATCTTATAACTTTACTAATCAACATGACAGTAGCATGATCCTCATAGACAGTAGGGTCAGCTCATCATGTTTGTGCTCCGAGGAGACATGTGAATATCATTACTATCATGCAAGTGCTTCGAAGAAGCCTCCAGTGTCATCACCATAATGATGAACCGGTATCGTGATCACATGCAACCGGAAAATACTTGCTATACTAGCATGCAACAATGTTTGTGCTCAAGTCATGGTCAAAGGGCTGCTTGCCTTGGTCAGCTAGGTATCCGGGGTCTTCGAGGTCTTCCGCTCCGGATCCTCCGTCACTCGGTAACTCTACCGTCGAGAAAGGAATAAAGAAATAATAGCTCTCACTAAAACAGATCACAAAGTGCTTTTAAAAATGTTGCAAAGTTTGAATAAATTCAGTTTATTATTTTGGAAAATGTTTCCTATAGTTTTTATTAGCTAAGCATATTTATTTAAAAGCAAACAGAAGCAAACAAGTGCTTTTTAATATCATTTTATTATAACAAAATAGTTTCTGTTTTTGATAAATGTCAAACACTACCGAATCAAATACTACACATTTTTAGAAAATTACTGGTGGAAGAATCACATTTTCCTACTGGCTAAATATTTTTATAAAAATCATTTAAGTTACTGGATTCAAAATAAAAGAAAAAGGCCAGGGGGAACAGATCCAGCCGGCCCAGCGAGCAGGCCTGGCCACCAGGCGCGCGCGGGCCAGGTTCAAACCTGACCTGCGGGCCCCTGGGGTCAGCGTCAGCGGCTGCGTGCGCTGGCTGCCCCAGGACACCGACATGTGGGCTCCACCTGTCGGGTCCTTCTCCTACCTCCAGCCAGAGAGGTGGAGACGGACGCCGGCGAGGCTGCCGTTGTCCGCAGGACAATCTAGGAGCGGGAACGGGCCCCTCATGCCTCCGCCTACCTGCTCGTGGTCGGGACGTCACCGGAGGTGGTATGGGTCGCCGGCGACGAGGTGACCGTGGCGGAAGGGTTTCGGGTTGGTGTTGAACAAGTGGCTAGGGGCACGGATTTGCTCGGGAAAGTTGGAGGATATGTTCCTGGTGTCAAGGGGAGTGTAATGGGAGGTCGGGCAGCGCAGGAGCCAACGTGTAGCCGAAGATCGACCGGAGCTCCGAGGCAGAGGGGCCTCGGTCGATCTCGAGCACCGGGGCTCTACGAGCTCGATTGGGTGGCTAGGGGGTGTCTACTAGTTGTGCTGAAGCTGCTTGGAGGGTGTTGGGGTGCCCGGGGGACCTATTTATAGGCCATCGACGGTGACCCGACTCGGGCGCGCCGGTGACTCACCGTGGCGCGCGTGCGAGCACAGTGAGGTGCTGGCCGCGAAACCACGGGTTCGGGACGTGGTTTAGGACCTCCTGGTGCATCAGCCGCAGAGGGAAAGCGAGTGGGGACGAGCCGCAGCGACCGTGCATGCTCGGCTGCGTCGGGCGCGCATGGGCACGCGTCGCCTGAGCTCTTCCGCGAGGGGAGAGGGTCCCTGGGGGTAGCTTTGCACTGAATGGTTGTTGGGGGATCGTTTGGACATAACTGGGGAGGTTGGGACCGGCCGGAGCGTCGTCCCCTTGTTGGAGGCTCTCTGCAGCGCGCCCAGAGCGCAGTTTTGGCATGCCACGGCATGCTGGCTCGCTCTGGGGCACTTGGGACGCGTCCTCCATGTCCTGAGTGTTGCTGGGAGTGTGCCTAGCCGTTGTGGTTTAGTGGAAGCTCGAGCTGGTCAAGGGAGCAAGGAACACTAGTGTTGCCAGTACTGCCCTGTGGCTTAAATTGGAGTTCTTGTCACTTGTGCTTGGAGTTGGGGAGGGGCTGATTGACTGGGTGCTCACGGTGTTCTGGAGCTCTAACCCACAAAGTTTGGGGCCTTGATATTGGGTAAAACAGTGGCTAGGAGGGTTTTTACCTTCCTGCCAGTAAGTGTTCGATAGTGACTTGGGGTGCTTCCACTCCACCACTGGAAATGAAACTTAACAGGTTTGGTCTTGGGGTAAAAACATGGGGTTTCACAAAATTTGAGCTCCATTGAACCAGTTTGGCTTTGTAAACTTGAAAACACCTCAAAATGACCAGTACTGTCCTTTACAAAGGAAGTGTGGCCAAACAGAGTCTCACAAATCCCATCTTTGGTGTGGAGTCCTCATTTGGGGTGTCAACTACCTCTGCAAAGTTTCAGCTCCATTGGAGAAACTTTGCAATGTAGAGTTGTTCCAACTCTTCTCTGTACAGAGAGGGTTTTGGGCTCATTAGGTGCACTTCCCCACCTTGGATCAAGGTGAGATTTTAGGTGAGCACCTAATATGGCTTGGGAGGGCTCCTGTAATTTTAGGGGAATTTACTGAGATAATTTCCTTTGTAAACATCTCAAAAAGCTAAAACAGACAGAAATGGTTTTCAGGGTTTTACTCAAATAATATAAATATAAAATAGGGTTGAAAATCTTATATATGGAAAATATATGTCCTTCTGAGCTTCCATGAATTTACTCAGAATTTTCTAAGGCAGGAAAGCAATTTTCCTTGTGGGAATATCATTACTGGCCTTAGAAACAGACATAGATATAAAATAGGAAAATAATATTTTAAATCACTAATTAATGTTTTTAATGAATGAAAATAATATTTGGATTAGAGTACCAACTTTGGTTGGAAGTGTCACTTGGCTTCATGAGCTAGTAGTGTATCCCAACATGGTGAAGGTGATCTTGATATAAAGGAAAAAGGGTTTTTGAAGAGAGCAAAAATAATAAGTTTTCATGGTTTGAGTCATCAAACAAGCAAGCATTCGCTCATACAAGGGTTCACATTGCACTCACAACATTATTTGAAAAAGTTTTAACAAGCTCTGATTTTTGCAACATAAAATACTTGTGGTGAAAAACAGGGTGTGACAGCATATCCCCAGAAGAACTTTCGAGCCGCACACTGAACCTGTGGACTTCAAGTTCATCGCACCCAGCTGGATTCTCGGAAGGGACAGAGCGATTCACTTTGCACTCGGAAGAATCAAGGAGGAGTACGGAGGTTGTCCCATCTCACCGGACTTATTCACGGTCTCTCGGAGAGGAGCGGATGGAGAAATCATTCTGACCAAGACTGAAGACGCTCTC
This sequence comes from Hordeum vulgare subsp. vulgare, assembly GCF_904849725.1. NCBI lineage: Eukaryota > Viridiplantae > Streptophyta > Magnoliopsida > Poales > Poaceae > Hordeum > Hordeum vulgare. Next base: position 68,401,751 of record NC_058522.1, read on the forward strand.
CTGTCCTATGCCCAGACCGTGGAGACACATATCAGAACTCTGGAGCTTCGTGTTGGCAAGGACACGAAGAGGATCAAGCAACTGTCGCTCCATGAACTCGACCTCGAAGACGAAGCCTGAGAAGCCCACTACGAGCACGAATTGGAGGTAAAGGACTTCTTGGAGAGGATCGAGAAGCTAAAGGCTCGTGTTGCATATCTGGAAGAAGAATTGGACATGGTAGAGAACCTTCACCCTCAAGGAGACGTAGCCCCCTTGATCAACAATGAGGAGGACTACGAAGCAAGCTCTACCGACGGACCCACCACCATGCTTTTCTGAGGAGGACACATAGACAAGTCCACCAATTTATCTTATCGTTAAACGTTTAGGCCGATGTTTAGGATATCACAACTTGTATCCCCGTGTTTGAACCTTTTGAGGTGATTAATGAATAAATGTGTGGTGTGATAATTGTTTGTTGCATTTCATATGGGTGGTGTAATTACTCTTTAGACCCTTGTTATATGCTAATCCCATCCCTCTACAAACACCAGATGCCTCCGAGACATGACCCTGCTTCCAACTTCCCGCCGGAACTTGCTCAGTTGATCCAACAGCAGAGCACCCTGATGCAGTTGCTCATTCAGAAACAGAACAACAACAACCACCATCATCCACCCCAGGCTGACAATCTAACCTACGTTCTGAGGTTGAACCCATTGTGGCAGATGATTGGCTCCGCAAGATGGAGAGAGAACTAATTACTGCTGGATGTACTGAAGCTGAGAAGGTACGCTTTGCCGCGAACCAACTCGAAGGACCCACAGCTGCTTGGTGGGAGAACTACATCACCAACTATCCCATCGCTGGTGTGACCTGGGACCAGTTCAAACTAGCCTTCCCCACCGCTAATGTAACAGCTGGAGCCATGAGTCTGAAGAAGCGCGAGTTTTGCAACTTACGCCAGGGAAATCGCTCTGTGGCTCAGTATGTTGATGAATTCAGCATGCTCGCTCGTTATGCACCTGGAGATGTGGCCAATGATGCGGCCAAGCAGGAAAAGTTCATGGAAGGACTCAACGATGAGTTGAGCATTCAACTGACTGTGGACAACTTCAACAACTACCAGGAGCTGGTAGATAAGGCCCTCATCTTGGAGGGGAAACAGCAGCAGATGGAGAACCGCAAACGGAAGTATGGACATGGGAAGTTCAATTCTGGAGTTCAGCAGAAGCCTTGTTACACCCCCTATCCAGGGAATACCGGAGCATGAGCCGGTAAGTTTGGAGGACACATCCAGCATAACCATCCAGTGCACAACCATGGAGGCCACAACCATGGAGGAAATGGGAACAACCGCAATGGCGGAAATTTCAAGAATGGTAATGGAGGTAATGGCACTCAACACCATCCCGCTCCATCTCAGAAGGATCTGAACCATATCACCTGCTTCAAGTGCCAGAAGACGGGACACTATGCCACCGAATGTCCCCAGAACAGGCAGGGAAATGGTAATGGCAATGGCAACTCAGCAGCAAGGAAGCCCAATCCTTTTCCCCAAGCACAAGTGAACCACATTGATGTTGAAGAGGTCTATGATCACCCCGATACCGTGTTTGGTAAGTTTTTGCTAAATTCACGTCCAGTATTGGTACTTTTTGATTCTGGTGCAACACATTCATTCATATCAAGGGTAGTTGTGGAAAAGTATAGTTTACCGACTAGAACCCTGAGCTAGCCCATTAAGGTTAGTTCCCCACGAGGCATGATGACAGCCGAGATAGGATGCCATGCATTGAGTCTCAACATTGGGAACCATAAGTTTCCCACCGACCTCACCGTATTAGAGTCTCAGGGATTGGATGTAATCCTAGGCATGGATTGGTTGGCCAAGTATGAAGGAAATATTGATTGTGCCCTTAAGTCTATTTTACTCACCACCCCCGAGCAAAAACGGATTAAGTGCGTATCCCAATGCCCGTCATAGAGTAAACGGGTAAATTCTCTCATGGGAGTAGTTCAGGAGGAAGTGCCGATTGTACAAGACTTCCTGATGTATTTCCGGAGGAATTCTCGGGCATGCCACCGGATAGGGAGATTGAGTTCTTGATTGAGCTATTACCCGGAACAACCCCATTATCTAAGAGACCCTATCGGATGCCCGCAAATGATTTAGAGGAAATCAAGAAGCAAATAAAGGAGTTGCTGGACAAGGAGTATATTCGCCTGAGTTCTTCACCTTGGGGAGCCCCAGTTGTTTTGGTTGAAAAGAAGGACAAATCCTTGAGAATGGTGGTCGATTATCGTTCATTGAACGAGGCGACCTGTAATGCCCCAAGTCTGTAACTTGCCATATTTGGAACCTTCTCTATGTGGGTCCACCTTGTCATTGCAATGAGAGCTCAATTCATATGATTTCATGTGATGTCACCTTGATTTGTTCTTCCTTTGCATGCATGCATTCCATCCATCTCTTGTATTTGTGTTTGTTGCCTTGTGATCATATGTGGAGGTGTGATGACATGAGTTGTGATGTGATGTTGATATGTGTGATAAGTGGACTTGTGGAGTGGTGCAACGGTAGTAGGAAGCTATGTGGTTGCTCAAGGATTTTAAAAAGTTCCTCCTCCCTTTTATCTCAAGGTCGAGTTTCACTTGATCCTTTCCTGTTTTAAAAATATCCATGTTTTAGCATGTTTTGTGGTGGATATGAAGATGTGGTTTTGCTGTTTTGAAAAGGTGTTTTAATGGTGCTAAAAATTACAAAACAGATCCAATAATACTTTTTTGTAAATATTTAGTTGCTCCAGGAATCCCTTTTCTATTTTTGTTAAATTGGTCATAATTCCTTATGACCAGGGGTATGTTTGCTTTATTTTTAGCATCTTCAGATTTGCCAGGTAATATTTTTCCTTCCTCTGTTTGTTTTTAAATAGAAAACCTCCAGGAGTCTTTTCTCTTACGAGGCGCCAGATGGGCAACCTCCTTTCTTCCGAGGCCCATCACTCCTCGCTGTCTCCCCAGCTAGAGCCCAGGCGCGCGTCCCTCTCCTTTCTTCAGACGGCGTTCCCTCCATTGCGTCACTTTCCGTCACCTCCAGAGAGAGAGCGAGAATGCGTGAGGGCTCACGGACGTCGAGGCCCCTTATTACCCTCGGCGTGCGTGCCTCCTTCCCATAGGGTTCCTCCTTTCCCCTCCTAGCGCCGCCACCTCCCTCCATCTCTCCTTCCTCCCAAGGTAAGCTTGTGTAGATCGGTAGCAGAGAGAGATCAGAAGAGCATCGCCGTTGTCCACCACGCGTTCGTCGTTTCCGGCGTTGGCCACCATGTCCGGGAGCTCGGGGAAGGTGCCCGCGCTCCATTCCCGCCGACGTTAAGGTCGGGGAGCGACCAAAGTGACGGGCAGGAGCACGTCTTCGGCACTTACCAATGATCTCCTTCCTCTAGGTCGGTTCTGCATCACGCCATCGTCAGGGCGTCCTCGTCGTCTCCAGGCGGCTCCTCCTTCCAGATCGGCGCCCCCTTCTCCTTCCCCTAGGTGAGCTAGTTCTCCTCCTCCGTCCCCCGTCGTTAGATCGGCCTAGGGCTCGTCGCCGTGCCTCTGTCCCGAGAGGAGTTCGGTAGATGTGTGCATGTGTGTTCTGTGTAGTGTGTGCTCAGGCTTACGCAGAGTAGCAGTGCGGTAGTGGTAGGTTAGTTAGTCCCCGTGGTGCAGCAGCAACAGAAGGAGACGCTTCGGTGGCGTTGCTGCCGCCGACTGATGTCCCACAAGCGTATGGGATCGCAGCAGTTTTCAAGGGTAGAGTATACAACCCAAATTTGTTGGTTCGCACGACAGGAAGCGAAAGAATATTCTCAAGTATTAGCAGCTGAATGTGTCAGATTCAACCACACCTGAAAGATTAGTGTGTGCAAGCAAAGTATCAGTAGCAAAGTAGTATGACAGCAACGATGTCAGAAATGATCTGTTGACGACAGACTATTCCTAACTGTTGTATCAATGGCGCCAGCACGTTGACGGGGGATTATTCTTAAGAAGAATGCTTCCCCGGCTACGGCTCCAGAAAAGTCTTGCAACAAGTAACAGAGAAGTAGCAAGGAATAGCAGTAGTAGCAGCAGGAAAGTGACAAGTAACAGCAGCAGCAAAGTGGCCCAATCCCTTTTGTAGCAAGGGACAATCCTAGGCAAAGTAACGTAGCGAGAACTAGTAGTAAAAGACTCGTAGGCAGTGGATCGGTGATGGATGAGTATGACAGATGTGATACATCATGTAACAGCTCTAACACGGAGAGATATGTAACTAGCCCCCGTTCGTCAATCTAATGTAGGCATGTATTCCGTATGTAGTCATACGTGCTTAGGGAAAAGAACTTGCATGACATCTATTGTCCATCCCTCCCGTGGCAGCAGGGTCCTAATGGAAACTGTGGGATATTAAGGTTCTCCTTTTAATAAAGAACCGGATCAACACATTAACACATGGTGAATACATGAACTCCTCATACTATGGTCATCTCCGGGAGTGGTTCCGGCTATTCTCACTCCGGGGTTGCCGGGTCATAACAGATAGTAGGTGACGAAAACTTGCAAGATAGGATCTAAAACACACATATATTGGCGACAACATAATAGGTTCAGATCTGAAATCATGGCACTCGGGCCCTAGTGACAAGCGTTAAGCATAGCCAAGTAGTAGCAACATCAATCTAGAACACAGTGGAAACTAGGGATCAATCCCCGTAAAAAACTAACTCGATTACATGATAGATCTCATCCAACTCATCACCGTCCAGCAAGCCTACAATGAGATTACTAACGAACGATGAAGAGCATCATGGAATTTTCGATGGAGAAAGGTTGATGATGACGATGGCGACGATTTCCCCTCTCCGGAGCCCGAAACGGACTCCAGATCTGCCCTCCAGATGAAAAACTCGATGTGGCGGCACCTCCGTTTGGCAAAACGCGATGAAACCTTCTGTCTGATTTTTTTCCAGGCGAAACGGAAGATATAGAGCTGAGATTGGGGGCGGTGGTGCCACGTGGACCCCACAATCCTGCACGGCGTGGCCATAGGGGGTGGCCGCGGCCTGTGGGCTCGTGGCCCACTGGCACGCCCCCTTCAGTGGATCTTTGCGCAGGTATTTTTCTTTTATTCCAGAAAAAATCTCCGTAAATTTTTAGGACGTTCCGAGAACTTTTATTTGTGCACAAAAACAACACCATTGCAATTCTGCTGAAAACAGCGCCAGTCCGGGTTAGTTCCATTCAAATCATGCAAATTAGAGTCCAAAACAAGGGCAAAAGAGTTTAGAAAAGTAGATACGACAAAGACGTATCAACTCCCTCAAGCTTAAAGCCTTGCTTGTCCTCAAGCAACTGAGTTGACAAACCGAGAGAGACAAAAGAAAAACTTTGACGAACTCTGTTTGATCTTGTTGTTGCAACTATGTCTAACTCATAACCAGAATTGAGCAACATCACAAGCAAACCACAAAAGCTAATGACATCTAGGTCTCACGGTAAACTCATATCAATGGCATAATCAGCTAGCGAGCAAATAATAATAAGCCTCAAGTGTCAACACTTCAATCAAAACAACATGAAGCAGTACGAATAGATGGTATCTCGCTAGCTCTTTCTGAGACCGCAATACATAAATGCAGAGCACCGTAAAAGACCAAGGGCTGACTAAACATTGTAATTCATGGTAATGAAGATCCAGTCATAGTCATACTCAACACAGTTAAAAGCAAAGCATAAAAATGACAGAGGTTCTCTCTAATTGGTGCTTTTGTAAGAGGAGGATGACTCAACAGGAACATAAATAGACAGGCCCTTCGCAGAGGGAAGCATTGATTTGCAGAGGTGCCAGAGCTCAAGCTTTGGAAACAGAGATAATAATTTTGGGTGACATGCTTTCATTGTCAACGCAATGACTAGGAGTTCTCAACATCTTCCACGCTACACATGCTATAGGCGGTTCCCAAACAGAAAAGTAAAGTTTTGACTCCCCCACCACCAATCAATCACACTCCATGGCTAGCCGAATCCTCTGGTACCGTCCATACCAACATCAATCCTGGGGGAGTTTTGTTTGCAATTATCTTTTCGATTTGAGTATGGAACTTGGAATTCCAATTACCGGCCCCTTTCTTGTGAATGATAGTGAATAAACACATATCGAGGATAACACGCCTAGCATGGAAGATACCAATAGCCCCCTGTCACTACATGAGCGGTTCGGGCATGCAAAACCGATTATTTCTTGAAGATTTAGAGAGTGGCACATGCAAATTTACTTGGAACGGCAGGTAGATACCGCACATAGGTAGGTATGGTGGACTCATATGGCACAACTTTGGGTTTATGGAAGTGGATGCACAAGCAGTATTCCTGCTTAGTACAAGTGAAGGCTAGCAAAAGACTGGGAAGCGACCAACTAGAGAGCGACAATAGTCATCAAAATGCATTGCGATTAACTAACAATGAGTGCAAGCATGAGTAGGACATAAATCACCATGAACATGAACATCATAGAGCCTATATTGATTTTGTTTCAACTACATGCGTGAACATGCGCCAAGTCAAGCCACTTGAATCATTCAAAGGAGGATACCATCCTATCATACTACAACACAGTTATCTCAACATTCATGTGGGAATCCAAGAAAAAACATTATAAGCTCCTAGCTAAATAAGCATGGAATAAGAAACTATGATCTCTAAGTTGTCATTGTAAACATGTTTCCCTCACAACAAAGCTGAATCAGGCATGACGAGCTAGTCATATTTACACAAACAAAATATATCTAGTTCATACCAGCTTTTCCAGGCTCAGTCACTTCATCATATATCGTTATTATTGCCTTTCACTTGCACGACCGAACGATGTGAACAATAATAAGCGTGCTCGTACATTGGACTAAAGCTGGAATCTGCAGACAAACACAAAGGAGAAGACAAAGTAATATGGCTCTTTGAAAGCTAAACAGGTATGCATGCCAGAGCCACTAAACATTGTAACCATAGTCTTCTACCTTGACCCAAAGAAAAAGAAAACTATCTACACGGGAAAGCTCCCAACAAGCAAAAGAAGAACAAGAAAATCGTTTTGGGTTTTCTCAAACTAGACAGACACACGAAAATAAAACAAAAAAAAGAAAATAAACTAGCATGGATGGTACAGTGGCAAAGTGTGAACACCGGCTCACAAAGTGAAAGCATAAGAAAGAATGTAAAGTTGGTGAGAACACGTACTCCCCCAAGCTTAGGCTTTCGTCCTAACTTGGATTACTCCCAAGGATGGTCCTCACGAAACCCAAAATCATAATGGGGGTTATATGGGAGCGCTGCAGCCATTGCCTGAATAGCTGCCTCACGGAGATGAGCAGCCTTCGCCTCCCTCTCATACTCCTTTGCCACTCCTTTGGTTATGTAATATCTCTATTTTACCTGAAAGTCAAAGAGAGCAGGAGTAGGAAGGGTAATATGGAAAACACGCTGCCGGTTAAATATCAATCGGTATAGGAGGGATTCATCATCCTTCTCAAGGAACTGATAGCGTGTCAAAGCGGCGCGGTCAAGGAAAGCTGTATGGAGTGGGGGATCTCCTTCGCGGATGGGTACTCCAAGAAAATTTGCTATGCGAGTGGCATAGATCCCACCAAAGAAATCCCCTTCAATAGCATTCTTATTCAGCCTCCTTGCTATAATAGCTCCCATGTTGAAGCTTTTGTCACCCGTCACTGCGCTCTTAAGGATACTAAGGTCGGGTGCCCAGAGGTGACAATGCTCAATCTTGCCATTAATGCATCTGCCTATGAAGAGGGCAAAGTAATGCAAGGCAGGAAAATGAATACTCCCCATGGTAGCTTGCGTAATGTCTCTAGTTTCTCCAACCGTGATACCAGCGCAAAAATCTCTAACCGAAGATTTAGGAGGATCATTGAGGTTACCCCAAATAGGTATTTTGCAAATTCTACTGAAATCCTCTAAATCATGGTATATGATTTATCATAGAGATCAAACAGTACCGATGGCTCACGGCCAGCTGAGTATTTGAATCTACGAACAAAAGAGGCAGTGAGAGCAACATACTGTTCACATTTATCGGAGATGAATTCTTCGAGTCCGACGTTGCGAACAAGTGTATCAAACTCATCTTTGAAACCTGCCTCAATCATAAATTCATCAGAAGGCCATTCACATGGTTGTACCTGCGCGTCCCTAGGTTGGTAAGGATCAGGCTCCCGAATCGCAAGATGGGGACCTCTCTTGCTTGAGGAACCACCATGAAAGTTTCTCCTCAACATCTTCCTTTTCTGAAATTTTCAGTGACCCAAAGGAAAGGTGAACAAGGTTCAACTAAACTTGTAGCAACTACTCCCACAAGTGCCTAGAGACCATATTACGCATCAAAACTACTTGGTACCAGCTAGAATCAACATGCAAAGCTCAAGAACATGGTCACCAAGGCAGCAAAAATACGCGGAGTATAAGGCACTAGAGCAAAAACTAATTGGACCAATGGAGGAGTCACTTACCAAGGAGTCATTTCCCCAAAACAGTTCGGAGAACGGTGATTTGAGCAAAGAGATCGAAAATCCCAGCAAGAGGAGCAAGAACACGGGTTTGAGCTGCGAAACAATTTTTTCTAGAGGTAGGAGAAGTGGATGAGAGCAAGAATGAGTGGAGGGGGTGCCCGTGGGCCTCACAAGCCTGGGTGGCGCGGCCAGGGGGTGCCCGCACCCCTAGGGCTTGTGGCCCACTGGTGTGCCCCGGAGACAGACTCGTTGTCCCAGTATTTTTCAAATATTCCAGAAAAAATCATACTAGATTTTCACAGCGTTCGGAGAACTTTTATTTTCGGGGTACTTTTCTACCGGACGCTAAAACAGAAAACAGGGAAAACTAAACTAAATCTATCATTTTTCTTCTAAGAAACCTAAAGTGAAAGCTTGGAACACAGGTTTGTGACTCCTCGATTCATCCATCTCATGGTCATTGAAAGAAATCCGTCAGTGGGGTTGATCAAGTCTCTTTGACAAACTTTTTCGAATCGCAAAAGAAGGAGTATTTTCGAATAGTCACTAGGTTACCTCAATGGGGATATGTATTTCCCCAACAAGCAAATCATACTTCATCTTGACACGAGGAATAGGACATTGAAAGCTCCCGACAAGAATCGATGAAGTTTTTTTGATAGCATTGATGCATTGTACTCGATATTGTTTCTTCGGAAAGTGCACCTTATGCTCATTACCGTTGACATGGAAAGTGACATTGCCTTTGTTGCAATCAATAACAGCCCCTGCAGTGTTTAAAAAGGGTCTTCCGAGGATGACCGCCATGGCATCGTCCTCAGGAATATCCAAGATAACAAAGTCTGTCAAGATAGTGGTGTTAGCAACCACAACAGGCACATCCTCGCAAATGCCGATAGGGAAAGCAGTTGATTTGTCGGCCATTTGCAGAGAGATTTCAGTGGGTGTCAACTTATCCAGTTCAAGTCTACGATAAAGAGAGAGAGAGGCATACACTAACACCGGACCCAAGGTCGCACAACGCAGTTCTAACGTAGTTGCCTTTAATGGAGCAAGGTATAGTGGGCACACCGGGATCACCTACTTTCTTAGGAGTTCCACCCTTGAAGGTATAATTGGCAAGCATGGCGGAGATCTCAAGATCATGTATCCTCCTCTTATTAGTCACAATATCCTTCATGTACTTAGCATACGGAGACATCTTGAGCATATCTGTCAAACGCATCTGCAGAAAGACAGGTCTGATCATTTCAACAAATCGCTCAAAATCCTCATCATCCTTTTTCTTGGATGGTTTGAGAGGAAAGGGCATAGGTTTCTGAACCCATGGTTCCCTTTCTTTACCATGCTTCCTAGCAGCGAAGTCATTCTTATCGTATCTTCGATTCTTAGGCTGTGGGTTATCAAGATCAACAGGTTCAATCTCCACATCCTTTTCATTGCTAGGTTGAGCATCTTCATGAACATCACTATTGATATTATCATTAGGCTCATGTTCATCACCCGATTGTGTTTCAGCATCAGAGACAGAGGCATGGTTTGGACTCTCAGGTGTAGCAGCAACAGGGTTGCTAGCGTGCAGGTTCCTATCATCTTTCCTCTTTTTTCTAGGATGACTAGGTGCATCAGTGCTAACTCCTTGAGAAACTTATTCAATTCTCTTTGGATGACCCTCAGGATACAGAGGTTCCTGGGTCATTCTACCGCCTCTAGTAACGACTCTGACGGAATTTTCATTCAACTCATTGAGCAAGTCATTTTGAGCTTTAAGTACTTGTTCTACCTGAGTAGTAACCATAGAGGCATGCTTACTTAGAAGCTTAAGATCATTGACATTTCTGTCCACACAAGCACTTAAATGACTAAGCATACGAGCATTCTTTTCCAATTGTCTACTAACATAATCATTGAAACTCTGTTGTTTGGCAACAAAGTTATCAAATTCATCCAGGCATAAGCTAGCAGGTTTATCAAAAGGAATATCACTCTCATCAAACCTACGCAGAGAATGTACTTCTACTACCTGTATCGGGTTATCGAGACCATGGATCTCTTCAATAGGTGGTAGATTTTTGACAACTTCAGATTTAATGCCTTTCTCTCGCATAGATTTCTTGGCTTCTTGCATATCTTCGGGACTGAGGAATAGAATACCTCTTTTCTTTGGAGTTGGCTTAGGAGGTGGTTCAGGAATAGTCCAAGCATTCTCATTGCACAAGATGTTATTCAGTAGAATCTCAGCTTGTTCTACGGTTCGTTCCCTAAAAACACTACCGGCACAACTATCTAGATGGTCTTTGGAAGCATCGGTAAGTCCATTATAGAAGTTATCAAGTATCTCATTCTTCTCAAGAGGGTATTCAGGCAAAGCAATCAATAGCTGGATAAGCCTCCCCCAAGCTTGTGGGAGACTCTCTTCTTCAGCTTGAGCAAATTTGTATATTTCCTGCAAGGCAGCTTGCTTCTTATGGGCAGGGAAATATTTTTTAGAGAAGTAGTAGACCATATCCTGGGGGCTACACACACATCGAGGAGCAAGAGAAGTGAACCAGGTCTTAGCATCATACTTTAGCGAGAAAGGAAACAACTTGAACATATAGTAGTGGCGGATCTTTTCCTCACTAGTGAATAGGGTGGCTATATCATGCAGTTTGGTAAGATGGGCTACAACCGTTTCAAACTCATAACCATGAAAGGGATCATATTCGACAAGAGTGATTAACTTAGGGGCGACAGAGAATTCATAATCCTTATCGGTCACAAAGATAAGCGAAGTTGCAAACTTCGGGTCGTATTTCATCCTAGTGTTCAGAGATTTTTCTTTCCACTTGCGCAGAAGTTTCTCAACATCATAGCTATCCTTACACGCAAGAAAGTCCTCAGCTATCTCTCCCTCCATAACATAGCGCGTATCAGGCATAGCAGGCAATTCAGGCATAGTAGCAGGTTCTACTTCAATAGTAGCAGCAGTTTCAGAAGCATCATCACATCTAGCAGCAACTCTAGCAATATGTGCATCAAGGAATGCACCAAGTGGCAAAGCAGTATCAGGCATAGCAGGCATAGTATCATGCATAGCATCATCCGGCATAGTATCAAGCATAGTATCATCAGACATAGGCGACATATCAAGATTTCTAGCAGGAGGCGAAGTCACAAACTTACTTAGAACTGAAGGTGAATCAAGTGCAGAGCTAGATGGCAGTTCCTTACCTCTCCTTGTAGTGGAAGGTAGGATTTTAGTTCTTGGATATTTCAGATTCGTCATAGTGATCAGCAGACGTCAATCCCAAGTGACTCACAGAATATAGTTATGCCTCCCCGGCAACGGCACCAGAAAAAGCCTTGATATCCCACAAGCGTATGGGATCGCAACAATTTTCGAGGGTAGAGTATTCAACCCAAATTTGTTGGTTCGCACGACGGGAAGCGAAAGAATATTCTAAAGTATTAGCAGCTGAATGTGTCAGATTCAACCACACCTGAAAGATTAGTGTCTGCAAGCAAAGTATCAGTAGCAAAGTATGATAGCAATGGTGCCAGAAACGATCTGTTGACGACAGACTATTCCTAACTGTTGTATAAATGGCGCCAGCACGTTGAAGGGGGATTATTCTTAAGAAGGATGCTTCCCCGGCTATGGCTCCAGAAAAGTCTTGCAACAAGTAACAAAGAAGTAGCAAGGAACAACAGTAGCAGCAGCAACAAAGTGACAAGTAACAACAGCAGCAAAGTGGCCCAATCCCTTTTGTAGCAAGGGACAAGCCTAGGCAAAGTAACGTAGCGAGAACCAGTAGTAAAAGACTCGTAGGCAGTGGATCGGTGATGGATGAGTATGACGGATATGATTCATCATGTAACAGCTATAACACAGAGAGATATGTAACTAGCTCCCGTTCGTCAATCTAACGTAGGCATGTATTCTGTATGTAGTCATACGTGCTTAGGGAAAATAACTTGCATGACATCTATTGTCCATCCCTCCCGTGGCAGCGGGGTCTGATACGTCTCAAACGTATCTATAATTTTTGATGGTTTCACGCTGTTATCTTGTCAACTTTGGATGTTTTGTTTACCTTCTATATCTTTTTTGGGACTAACTTATTAATTCAGTGCCAAGTGCCAGTTCCAGTTTTTTCTGTGTTTTTGACTCTTTGCAGATCTGATTTTGGAACGGAGTCCAAACGGAATAAAATCCCCGAAATAAATTTTCCAGAATGGAAGAAGATCGGGAGGCTTGAGGGCCAAGCAAGTGGGCCCACAGGGGGCCCACAAGCCCTGTTGCCGCGGCCAGGGGGGAGGCCGCGGCAACCAAGCTTGTGGCCCCCCTGGCGCTCCCCTACCCTAGGTCTTTGGCCTATAAATTCCCTAAAAATCCAGAAAAAATCAGGGCATCCTCGAAAACACTTTTCCGCCGCCGCAAGCTTCCGTTTCCGCGAGATCTCATCTGGAGACCCTTCCCGGTGCCCCGCCGGAGGGGACTTTGGAGTTGGAGGGCTTCTTCATCAACATCATCGCCCCTCCAATGACTCGTGAGTAGTTCACTTCAGACCTACGGGTCCGTAGTTAGTAGCTATATGGCTTCTTCTCTCTCTTGGATCTTCAATACAAAGTTCTCCATGATCTTCATGGAGATCTATCCGATGTAATCCTCTTTGGCGGTGTGTTTGTCGAGATCCGATGAATTGTGGATTTGTGATCAGATTATCTATGATATATATTTGAGTCTTTGCTGATTTCTTATATGCATGATTTGATATCCTTGTAAGTCTCTGTGAGTCTTGGGTTTTGTTTGGCCAACTAGATCTATGATTCTTGCAAAGGGAGAAGTGCTTGGTTTTGGGTTCATACCTTGTGGTGACCTTTCCCAGTGACAGAAGGGGCAGCAAGGCACGCATCGTGTTGTTGCCATCAAGGGTAACAAGATGGGCTTTTATCGTAGATATGAGATTGTCCATCTACATCATGTCATCTTGCTTAAGGCGTTACTCTGTTCTCATGAACTTAATACACTAGATGCATGCTGGATAGCGGTTGACGTGTGGAGTAATAGTAGTAGATGCAGAAAGTATCGGTCTACTTGTTTTGGACGTGATGCCTATAGATATAATCATTGCCATAGATAACGTCACGACTTTGCGCGGTTCTATCAATTGCTCGACAGTAATTCTGTCACCAACGTCTACTTGCTTTCCTGAGAGAAGCCACTAGTGAACAGTACGACCCCCGGGTCTATTCACACCTATCGTTTCCACTTTTGCTTTTACTTTGCTTTGTTTCTTTGTTGCTTTCAGTTCTCACTTGGCAAACAATCTATAAGGGATTGACAACCCCTTCATAGCGTTGGGTGCAAGCTCTTTGTGTTTGTGCATGTACTTGTGATATTCCTTCGCTGGATCGATACCTTGGTTCTCAAAACTGAGGGAAATACTTACCGCCGCTGTACTACATCACCCTTTTCGCTTCGAGGGAACACCAACGCAAGGCTCCAAGGCCACGGGGGAATCCTTTGCATATTTTCCAAGGAAGTCCCTAAAGGCGTAGCCGTAGCAGAAGGATTCCTGGTGCCGTTGCGCAGGAGTATCAAGACAAGAATAGTCTCCGATCAGCACGCTTGTTTCTGGCGCCGTTGGAAGGTCTTTTGTTGCAGTAGCAAAAGTATTTCTTGCACCGTTGCCGGGGAAGGAGAGATCTATCCAAGTAGGTCTAACAAACTCATCTCTTGCATTTACCTTTTTTCCAGTTGCCTCTCGCTTTCCTCTCCCCCACTTCACATTTGCCGTTTTCTTTTGCCTTTCTCCTTTGCCGTTTTCGTTTGCCTTTTTATGTTCGCCTTTTTGTTCGCCCTTTTTCTCGCTTGCTTTCTGTTCGCTTGTGTGCCATGTGCCTTCAATATGCTTGCATCTTCGCTTGCTGAAAATCTAGTGATATGGATCCTCATCCACTTGCTAATCTCTTTAAGAGATCCACTTATGTGGAACCAATTGCTAGTGAATTGAGTGCACTTGACTATCTTTATAGAATTTTGCTTGAGATGCGTGAATCCAAAAATCGTGATGAAGAAACTTATGAAGTGATTCACGAGGGCTCCTTGAATGAAAAGCATGATTGCAATGGTTTCACTATAAATCCTATTAGTGACAATCATGCTAAAAATATGCAAAACCCTAAGCTTGGGGATGCTAGTTTTGCTATGTCCCCTACTTGTTGCAATAATCATGATTGGCGTGATGATCTTTCTTATGATCTTGAAAATTTGTTCAAGCCTCGTGATGATTATGATATTTGCAACAATATTGAAAGTGAGATTGGAGAACTCATGACTTTAGTTGATGACAATCCCACTATTTTTGAAGAGCGTCAACTTTGCATGCATGTGGATCATGAAAAGAATATCCTATGTGATAGTTACATTGTTGAATTCGAATATGATCCCACATGTAATTATTATGAGAGAGGAAAATATGGTGGTAGAAAATTTCATATCACTAAATCACCTCTCGTTATGTTGAGATTGTTATTGTCTCTTTCTTCTTCCTTGCATTTGGTAACTATTGGTTGTCTTGCCAATTTCTTTTCCTATAAAATGCCTATGCATAGGAAGTATGTTAGACTTAAATGTGAGTTTCACATGCTTTAGGATGCTCTCGTTGTGCTTCAATTCTTGTCTTTTGTGAGAGCATCATTGAATGCCTAGCTAAGGGCGTTAAACAATAGCTCTTGTTGGGAGGCAACCCAACGAATCTATCCTTTCTATTTCTGTTTTGTGTTTTCCACACTTTCATAATTCTGTTATGATTGTGTTTTTTGTGTTTCTTTTTGCGTTTGTGCCAAGCAAAACCGTTATGATTAGTCTTGGGGATGATCGTTTGGTCATGCTGGAAAAGACAGAAACTTTCTGCTCACAAAAATATTTTTTTCTTTCTATAAGAGCTTTTGAGTTGATTCTTTTTGCTGTTGAGTGCTACGCAAATTCTTCAGAATGTCGTAAGTTTTCATAATTTGTGAAGTACCAGAAGTATACGAAGTATACAGATTGCTACAGACTGGTCTGCTGTTAACAGATTTTGTATTTGTTGTGTTGGTTGCTTATTTTGATGAAACTATGGATAGTATCGGGGGGTATTAGCCATGGAAGATTGAAAATACAGTAACCCAACATCAACATAAGTATAATTTAAGTTTTCTACAGTACCTAAGGAAGTGGTGGTTTGCTTTCTTATACTAATGTTATCACGAGTTTCTGTTTAAGTTTCGTGTTGTGAAGGTTTCAAGTTTTGGGTGAAGTTCTTATGGACGAAAAGATAAAGAGTGGCAAAAGCTCAAGCTTGGGGATTCCCAAGGCACCCCAAGATGATTCAAGGATGCCGTAAAAGCCTAAGCTTGGGGATGCCCCGGGAAGGCATCCCCTCTTCCGGCTTCAATCCATCGGTAATGTTACTTGGGGCTATATTTTTATTCACCACATGTTATGTATTTTGCTTTGAGCGTCTTGTATCGTAGGAGTCTTTTATTTTTGTTGTGTCACAGTCATCCTTGCTGCACACCTAGAGAGAGACATGCACTCGCCGTGATTTTGTCGAACTTCACTTATATCCGTTGGTAGACAATTCAGCTCACATGTGCTTCACTTATATCTTTTGAGGTAGTTGATTTTGCTCTATGTGCTTCACTTATATCTGTAAGAGCACGGCGGTGCGTAGCTTGGTAGTTGATCCATGATATGAAAGTAGTCTCAAAATGGGTAGTTATCCAAAGGGATACGAAACTTCCACCTTCATGTGCATTGAATAGTTAGAGAAGTTTGATTCATCTCAACTAGTTTTGAGTTGTGGTTATGGAAATGCTGAAGTTATATTAGTAAGGTGTTGTGGATCTAGAAATACTTGTGTTGAAGTTAGTGATTCCCGTAGCATGCACGTATGGTGAACCCCTATGTGATGAAGTCTGAGCATGATTAGTCTATTGATTGTCATCCTTTTTGTGGCGGTCGGGATCGCGCGATGGTTTATACCTACCAACCCTTCCCCTAGGAGTATGCATTGAATGCTTTTTTTTTCGATTACTACTAAAACTTTTGCAACAAGTATATGAGTTCTTCATGACTAATGTTGAGACCATGGTTTAGATGCACTTTCACCTTCCACCATCACTATCTTCTTTAGTGTCGTGCAACTTTCGCCGGTGCACAAAACTCACCGTTAGCCTCCCTCAAAACAACCACCATACCTACCTACTATTGCTTTTTCAAAGTCATTCTGAGATTTATTGCCATGCAACTACCACCATGACATGTGCCACCACGTCTACATTGCCATTGCATGATCGTAAGATAGCTAGCATGATGTTTCCATTAATGTCCATGCCATGCTAGATCTTTGTCACGGTACACTACCGAAGGCATTCCATATAGAGTCATCGTTGCTCTAAGTTTTGAGTTGTAAGTGTGATGATCATCATTGATGGAGCATTGTCCCATGTGAGGAAATAAAAGAGGCCAAAGATGCCCACCAGAATAAAAAAATAATATAAAAGAGGCCAAAGAGCCCATCCAACAAAACAAAAGAGAGAAAAAGAGAGAAGGGACAATGCTACCACCTTTCCACACATGTGCATATTAAGCACCATGATCTTCATGATTGAGAGTCTCTCGTTTTGTCATCACCATATAGCTAGTGGGAAATTTTCATTATATAACTTGGCTTGTATATTCCAATGATAGGCTTCCTCAAATTTTCCTTAGGTCTTCGTGAGCAAGCAAGTTGGATGCACACCCACTAGTTTTCTTGAAGAGCTTTCACATACTCTTAGCTCTAGTGCATCATTTGTATGGCAATCCCTACTCATTCACATTGATATCTATTGATGAGCATCTCCACAGCTCATTGATATGCATAGTTAATGTGACCATCTTCTCCTTGTTTGTCTTGCAACCTCCACCACACTCCACACCACTTATAGTGCTAAAACCATGGTTCACGCTCATGTATTGCATGAGAGTTGAAAAGGTTTGAGAAAGTAAAGGTGTGAAAACAATTACTTGGCCAATACCGGGGTTGTGCATGATTTAATTTCGTTGTGCAATGATGATAGAGCATAGCAGACTATATGATTTTGTAGGGATAACTTTCTTTTGGCCTTGTTATTTTGAAAGTTCATGATTACCTTGCTAGTTTACTTGAATTATTATTTTCTCCACGTCAATAGCAAACTATTGTTTTGAATCTAATGGATCTGAACATTCACGTCACATAAGAGGAGTTACAAAGGACATCTATGCTAGGTAGCATGAAAGCATCAAAAATTCATTCTTTATCACTTCCCTACTCGAGGACGAGCAGGAGTTAAGCTTGGGGATGCTTGATACGTCTCAAACGTATCTATAATTTTTGATGGTTTCACGCTGTTATCTTGTCAACTTTGGATGTTTTGTTTACCTTCTATATCTTTTTTGGGACTAACTTATTAATTCAGTGCCAAGTGCCAGTTCCAGTTTTTTCTGTGTTTTTGACTCTTTTCAGATCTGATTTTGGAACGGAGTCCAAACGGAATAAAATCCCCGAAATAAATTTTCCAGAATGGAAGAAGATCGGGAGGCTTGAGGGCCAAGCAAGTGGGCCCATAGGGGGCCCACAAGCCCTGTTGCCGCGGCCAGGGGGGAGGCCGCGGCAACCAAGCTTGTGGCCCCCCTGGCGCTCCCCTACCCTAGGTCTTTGGCCTATAAATTCCCTAAAAATCCAGAAAAAATCAGGGCATCCTCGAAAACACTTTTCCGCCGCCGCAAGCTTCCGTTTCCGCGAGATCTCATCTGGAGACCCTTCCCGGTGCCCCGCCGGAGGGGACTTTGGAGTTGGAGGGCTTCTTCATCAACATCATCGCCCCTCCAATGACTCGTGAGTAGTTCACTTCAGACCTACGGGTCCGTAGTTAGTAGCTATATGGCTTCTTCTCTCTCTTGGATCTTCAATACAAAGTTCTCCATGATCTTCATGGAGAATTTATCCGATGTAATCCTCTTTGGCGGTGTGTTTGTCGAGATCCGATGAATTGTGGATTTCTGATCAGATTATCTATGATATATATTTGAGACTTTGCGGATTTGTTATATGCATGATTTGATATCCTTGTAAGTCTCTCTGAGTCTTGGGTTTTGTTTGGCCAACTAGATCTATGATTCTTGCAATGGGCGAAGTGTTTGGTTTTGGGTTCATACCGTGTGGTTACCTTTCCCAGTGACAGAAGGGGAAGCAAGGCACACATCATGTTGTTGCCATCAAGGGTAACAAGATGGGCTTTTATCGTAGATATGAGATTGTCCATCTACATCATGTCATCTTGCTTAAGGCGTTACTCTGTTCTCATGAACTTAATACACTAGATGCATGCTGGATAGCGGTCGACGTGTGGAGTAATAGTAGTAGATGCAGAAAGTATCGGTCTACTTGTTTTGGACGTGATGCCTATAGATATAATCATTGCCATAGATAACGTCACGACTTTGCGCGGTTCTATCAATTGCTCGACAGTAATTCGTTCACCCACTGTCTACTTGCTTTCATGAGAGTAGCCACTAGCGAACACTACGGCCCCCGGGTCTATTCACACCTACCGTTTCCACTTTCACTTTTACTTTGCTTTCTTTCTTTGTTGCTTTCAGTTCTCACTTGGCAAACAATCTATAAGGGATTGACAACCCCTTCATAGCGTTGGGTGCAAGCTCTTTGTGCTTGTGCAGGTACTTGTGATATTCCTTCGCCGGATCGATACCTTGGTTCTCAAAACTGAGGGAAATACTTACCGCCACTGTACTACATCACCCTTTCCACTTCGAGGGAACACCAACGCAAGGCTCCAAGGGCACGGGGGAATCCTTTGCATATTTTCCAAGGAAGTCCATAAAGGCGTAGCCGTAGCAGAAGGATTCCTGGTGCCGTTGCTGAGGAGTATCAAGACAAGAATAGTCTCCCGTCAGCACGCTTGTTTCTGGCACCGTTGGAAGGTCTTTTGTTGCAGTAGCAGGGTCCTAATGGAAACTACGGGATATTAGGGTTCTCCTTTTAATAAAGAACCAGACCAACGCATTAACACGCAGTGAATACATGAACTCCTCATACTATGGTCATCTCCGGGAGTGGTTCCGGCTATTGTCACTCCGGGGTTGCCGGGTCATAACACATAGTAGGTGACTACAACTTGCAAGATAGGATCTAAAACACACATATATTGGCGACAAAAAAAAGGTTCAGATCTGAAATCATGGCACTCGGGCCCTAGTGACAAGCGTTAAGCATAGCCAAGTAGTAGCAACATCAATCTAGAACATAGTGGATACTAGGGATCAATCCCCGTCAAAAACTAACTTGATTACATGATAGATCTCATCCAACTCATCACCGTCCAGCAAGCCTACAATGAGATTACTCAAGAACGATGAAGAGCATCATGGAATTGTCGATGGAGAAAGGTTGATGATGACGATGGCGACGATTTCCCCTCTCTGGAGCCCGAAACAGACTCCAGATCTGCCCTCCAGATGAAGAACATGATGTAGCAGCGCCTCCGTATCGCAAAACGCAATGAAACCTTCTCTCTGATTTTTTTCCCAGGCGAAACGGAAGATATAGAGCTGTGATTGGGGGCGGTGGTGCCACGTGGGTCCCACAAGCCTGCACGGCGCGACCATAGGGGGTGGCCGCGGTCTGTGGGCTTGTGGCCCACTGGCACGCCCCCTCCGGTGGATCTTTGCGCAGGTATTTTTCTTTTATTTCAGAAAAAATCTCCGTAAATTTTCACGACGTTCCGAGAACTTTTATTTCTGCACAAAAACAACACCATGGCAATTCTGCTGAAAACAGCCTCAGTCCGGGTTAGTCCCATTCAAATCATGCAAATTAGAGTCCCAAACAAGGGCAAAAGAGTTCGGAAAAGTAGATACGACGGAGACGTATCATCGACATCTCACTGTGTTCAGAGCAGAGCATCTTGTTCCTCGTGGTAGATTACCTAGTAGTACCCCTCTGTCCAGTCAAGTCTCCGAGGTGTAGCGTAATGGTACATACCGTGTGTGTGTGTTGATGTGAGGGCGTGGGTTCGAGTCCCAGCTTTGCCCCCCTTTTTAATTCCTGTTTCTCGGCATAGTAGCATGCAGTAGCTCTATAACCTGCTTATCCCCTTGTTGCTGTCGAGCAAAGAGGCTGCGGTAGAGTGCTCTTGTTGTGGTGTGTGTTAGCAGGGGGTCCAGGGTTCGAATCCCTCCCCTGTCCTTTTATTTTTTTGTTGCAATGCTTTTCATTTTTTCTTTGCTTTCTTATACAGATGTTGTGGTAGGCTTAGTCCTCTTGTGGTATTTTTTAGCTCACAAACATCATGTTGTTCCTAGTATTTTTCTAGCTATGTCAATATGTATGTGAAGGACCTTGTCTGCACAAGTGTCTTGTGAGAGATAGATCATGTGTGTATGTGTGTTTTGCACTAGCCTTGTCTTTTGCATGTGTGTGTGCTAGATATCATGCATGTGTGTGTGTATTAGCTTGTGGTTTGCACTAGAATAGTCATGTATGTGAGTGTGTTTCTCTTGTGCTTGGTGTTGGGCTCTTGCACCATGTGGTGCTCGTGTGATTGATGTGTCTGTTTGTGTCTCACACATGTCAAGGCATGAGTGCCTTGATGAGCTCATGCGCAAGTAGTGTTTGTATGTGTAGGAGGCATGATGTGAGTGTAAGTAGTAAGTGTATTTTCTAACTAGCATGTGTAGGACTTGCTATGTGTTGTGCTTGATGCATGTGGTGTGTGATGGTGTGCTAAGACACATGATCATGAGGTCTAACCCTCATGTGCACCATTCGTGTTGTGGACATGTGCAAGAGCATGTATATGTGATGAGCTAGTGGAAGCACATGTGATGATGCACTATTCACTCCATGTGATTCCATGTAGGTTTTCTTTTCAAGTTTGTGCCCAATTATTCTATGCAAGTGCCTATGTATTATATATGTTTTTGGGGTAGAATCATCCTAGGAATCCAATGGTGGGTTCAGTTTCCACTTTGGAACACTTTCTGGGAATGTCATATTTCAGTTTTGTTCCATGTTTAGAGCTTGGTTCCATGTGATGTGATGAGCCCAAGAGGTTGATTCTTTGTTGTGGCAGTAGAGGGTGAACCCCTGTACCACATGTTGGTTTTGTTTCATGCTTAGGAGTTCATGTGTGGAAGTTGTGCCTAGTCAAAGTAGGCATGTGGCTGAAATTCCAGTTTAGTGAAAATCTGTGATTTTCACCAAGTGTGAGAATCTGCTTATATTTTCTTCTCCTGTTGTCGTGCTTGTAGAGGTTCATGTGTTGGGATTCAACCTTGGCTATCAACTGGAAAGTTGTAGCTTTTGTGTTTGTCTAGCTCTCGGTCAACTTTCATTCCATTTGTAATCATGTAGATATTGTTTTGGGTGCTGTCAAAATGCTTGAGAGCATAAACAGCTAGTGAGAATCTGGAATTTTCACTAAGTCCCTGAAAACTGATATTTTTGTCCAAGTTAGGAGCTGTGTAACTTTCTGTGTGTAACTTCTTTGTATTATCTTTTTTGCTTGTGCTTGTAGTACTTTTGAATAGCTTCTACCACATATCTTATTTGGCATATTTGGGTGGATGTACGTGCTTTGCATGTAGCCCTCAAACTGTTATGATGCTGTTTATGGCAGATTGTGTAGTTTTGGTGTTTTGATGCTTGTGAGTACATAAATGATGTTCTGGTGATATTTCTTTGCATGAGCCCATCCATTCTTGTTTTTTTATGTATTGGCAACCTGGGAATACCAGAGATATGTCATTGGCGTGTGTGGTGATGGATTTGACACGTAGGACTCTATTTTCTTGTTTCGTTGTTTCCAGTTGATCCGTAG
This sequence comes from Hordeum vulgare subsp. vulgare, assembly GCF_904849725.1. NCBI lineage: Eukaryota > Viridiplantae > Streptophyta > Magnoliopsida > Poales > Poaceae > Hordeum > Hordeum vulgare. Next base: position 68,424,175 of record NC_058522.1, read on the forward strand.
CTCCGTTCGTAACGTTCTTTATATGTTTTTCCATCGTGTTCGCGTGACGCATCTGTTCATGTCATCCTCATGAATGTCAAGTTAGCTTAGAGTGCAGTTCTTTCCAGGAACTTGTATTTACTTCTCATGCATGTGCAAGAGAGTAGAATAGTGATGCATGTTCATTTTCATCTCATGCATCATGTGCTTGTTGCATCTTGTTGTGCTATTGTTCATTGGATGCTATTCTTATGTTGGATAGCACCCGGATCGGAGAACGAGTACGTGGATCCGGGAGAGTACGTGCAGGACGAACAAGAACAGTTCCAAGCTGAGGACATCACAGTCAAGATGATATGACCTTGATTCCATCTCTAGGCTTGTTATGCTAGATTACGTTAATTCCGTCATATGCTCGCTGCCTACCACTGAAATAATTGCCTCCTGATATTTCCATGAAACTCAAACACATATCCCTTCCTAGCAAATCTTGAATGGCTAAGTAGGCTTGCTCAGCTACTAATGTTAGCGTTGCTAGTTGCAGGTGCAATTGTCTCATGTGATAACATGAGTTTGATATCATTATGTTAAATCTGATATTTAATTAATGCACCTATATACTTGGTAAATAACGGAAGGCCTAGCGTTTTTCCGGGTGTTTTGTTCCGTTATTGCCGCCATAGTTACCAGCTAGCGGTGTTTGATTCCATAACTGATCGCTCCTAACAAATTCGGGCTTGTTATGGGGACCCCTTGATAAATCGTGTAGTGCTAAGACTTGTCGGCAGGACCCAACATTGGTGTTAATTTGCTAATCACTTAATAATAATCTGGATAGGGAATAGCTACCCCGAGGAATTTAATCAACAACCCGGGCCAGTTCTCCTCATGAGTGTTTGGCCAACCCAGAGCAGCTTATTACGCTCCCCAGGGCAACTCAGTGTTTTGGCGTGGTAACCATCGCTCATCCGTCGTGTCCTAAGACTGAGATACACGACTCTTATCGGGGTCGTCGACACGACGGGAGGTCCTGCTAGTCTTGTCTTACCTTAGCGATATATCTTGCGTATAGGAATCCCGGTAAAGCTTTGGTTCTCCCCAGAGTTGAGGTTTTCCTCTAAGGAATCCGACGAGATCGCGAGATTCGTGATAGAGGATTACTTGGCGGCCCATGACCGTTTGTGATGGACTAGTTGGGGCGCCCATGCAGGTTTAATCATTTGGAAAGTCGTGCCCGCGGTTATGTGGCAACTTGGAATATTTGTTAACATCCGGTTATAGATAACTTAAACATAACTCTAATAAGATTGCCAACTGTGTGCGTAATCGTGACTGTTCCCTTCGAAGACCTCTCTTCGATCGGGAACACGGTGGGGTTATGATTGACGTAAGTAGGTGTTCAGGATCACTTAGTGATCAGCTAATCATCGATCGCTAGTATAGACCACCTTCAATACTTGTTCTACGTAAGTTTGCCACCATATATGCTTAGGATGCTGCAACCTAAACACTGAACATTCCTTACCTAATAACTTGACTAGTTCTGGCACCGAGGTCATAGATTGCTGAGACCCCGTGGCTCACAAATTCCTTCAAACACCAACAGGTTCAGGTACCCCCAAGATAGGTGATCCCGACGGCACGCAGCTGGAGTGGTAGTACGATGAGGAGAACAACCGTCTGTATGTGAGCTATCCAGAAGACTGAGGCGTGGTCGTGATCGTGGGCAAGCATGCAGGGTAGCATAGTTATTTCTCATATTTTTTAGTCCGTAGCGGAACTACCTTGTTTGGATGCGTGATGTAACTCTGATATATTTATGAGATGGCAGTTGAATGCCTAATTGTCATTCTACTATTATTATGTATGTGCTATGTTACCATGCTTGCGAAACACTTAGATGCGCTTCTTTCCAATTCGGGGCCTCATTACCTAAATCGTAAATGACCGCATCTTAGTCGTTACAAGTTCCTAATCAGAGCCTTACGACCATAGGAGCCTTTGTGTGATCGTACTTGGCCGAGTCGAGTCTAGTAAAATGTTTTGTGTCTTAGTTATATCGGAGAGTAGGATTCTTTTTTCTCCTCTTCCATGCTCTGGTGAGGTTCCCAACTTAGGAAATCTTAATTCTACTCCTCTTCTCGCTGAATTTTTTTTAGGATCACGCGGGTATTTGTGAAATCTATATGATTTCGATGTGACAGAGTTCTGTCTTGGTGCCTCCTATCTGCCTTGATTTCTTCCGGGGAGTTGAGCTCGAGGGGATTCTTGTGCACATCGCCATCATTCAGATTTCTGAGTATCTAAGAACGAAGGATGCTTGTTATTGCTTCAAGACTAGTAGTGGCGAGATAACCCCGATGTCCCCAGTACTGGTGCAGATTGTTCAGGAGTACTGCCATACTTTGTATCGTTGTGATCACGAGGGTCTGTTGTAGACGAAGGTCCGAGATTCTGGTTATGTGTTGACAGATGTGATACAGTGGACGGGTTAGTATAGGAGTTGTGTGAATATTACTCCTTGTATCCGTGTACCAGATTGCATGACCAGATATTTCGGGAATTCATAGGTGGGATATCAAGTAGTAACTTATAGGACAATCTTCCTACAGATGCATGATGTGAGGTTGGGGTTCGATATTCAGTGGGTATGTTTGTTCACGGTCGTCTTACATAGGTTCTCGTTGTGTCTTAAAGAGTCCTTGTAGCTCGCTACGACTTGGGGATACTTTGTAAGTCGTGTGCACTATCTTGCACAGGATGGCCACTGTAAATTCGAGCCCGTGCGATCTTATCCACGAAGATATCGGATGAAATATCGATCATATGTTTGTTCCGAGCTGTTCTAGCTCATACTTGTTTGCAAGTGGTCTTAATCAGAATTTTGTCGACCATCACTTTGAGGAAGCATTCTTACTATTTTGTTTGAGTGCAATTGTTAATATTCCTGTTCAGATATTCCTACCGTTTTTGATTCAGCAATTCCTTCAATTTATTCTGTGGGCTAATGTGTTGTCTGTCTTCAGGATGGCTCCACCAACTCGTCATAATCCAGGTTGTGAGGATGTGCCGCCACCACCACCTCCTCCGGAGAATCCTCCACTGCCGCCTCCTCCTGCAAATGCAAACACTCCGATGCTGCTACAGTTGTTGCAAGAGAGGGCTAATCAGCAGCAAGGCAATTTCCAGCATGGTGTCAATCAGTTGCTAATCTGAGTCAGTTCTTGTCGAATTAGCCGAAGACTTTCACTTCCTGTGACCAGCCGTTTGATGCTGAGGATTGGATCCGCGACATGAACAAGCACTTTGAATGCAGCTATGTTCGTCCTGAGGATTTCGTCAAGTTTGCTACATTCCAGCTGAAGGGGCAAGCATCTATCTGGTGGCAACAGTTGAAGGATTCCAGAGGTGCTAGAGTGATCACTTGGGATGAGTTCTGCCGTGACTTCTGATCCCACTACATTCCATCCAGCTTCGTGGAGGAAATGCGTGAGAAGTTCAGGCGCTTGAAGCAGGGTGGTAACTCCGTGTACAAGTACAACGTCGAGTTCCACGAGCTAGCCCGATACGCCTTGCAGGATATCCCTGATCAGAAGAGCAAGATTTATCAGTTCAGAGGTGGCTTGAAAGAAGATTTGCAGTTAGCTCTCGCTTTGCACGATCCTGAGGAGTTCGATAAGTTCTACAACTTAGCTCTCAGGGCAGAGGCAACCTTGCTCAGGGTGGAGAATTCTAAGAAGCGCTTCAGAGATTCCAGCTCCTCTTCCTCTACTCAGGTGGTTCAGAAGCAACAGAAGTTTTGGGTGTCTCCTCCTCCTCCTTGTCACACATAGCAGTTCAAGCATTCTGGTGGCTGTGGTTCTTCCCACCCACCCAACACGGTCTTTCAACAGAGATTCCAGCAACAGAAGGAAGGGCCTCCTCAAACACAGTACCGTCAGCTAACAGATGTTACTTGTCACAAGTGTGGGCAGAAAGGTCACTATGCCAACAAGTGCACTTCTCAGCTCTGTCTTCCTCCTCCTCCTCCAGGCAAACCTCCATGCAATGCTCTAGTGAAGTTCAACCCCAGGTCAGCTCGAGTCACCATGGTGAATGCGGCTGAGGCAGAAAACTCGTCAGATGTGATCATGGGTAACCTCCTCGTTAATGATATTCCTGCTAAAGTGTTATTTGATTCTCGTGCATCGCATTGCTTTATCTCCAAGCCTTTCATTGCTAAGCATGATATGCCTGCAATTCACTTGGATAGTCCCTTTCGTGTGGTTTCTCCGGGCATGCGCATGAGTTCTCACGTGTTGGTTCTAGATGCTTCTGTCAAGATAGGCAATTATTCTTTTCTGGCGTCTCCTATTGTCTTGGGCAATTCCGACATTGATTTGATCCTTGGTATGGACTGGTTGGCCATGAACAAGGCATCGATTGATTGTGAAGCTAAAGAAGTGAAGCTTACTCACTCTTCGGAGGACGTGATTGTATTCACGGCGCGCGATGATACAATCCGTCTGTTCTCTTTGAATGAAAAGGGTGAGATTAATCCTATTTCGCAAGTCCCAGTGGTGTGCGAATATGAAGATGTGTTTCCAGAAGAGCTGCCAGGAATGCCTCCGCACCGAGAAGTTGAATTTTTCATTGAGCTTGAGCCACGTACTGAGCCTGTGTGCAAACGGTTGTACAAATTGGGTCCAGAAGAGTTGAAGGAACTTAAGAGGCAACTCGATGAGCAGGAGCGTTTGGGTCTGATCAGACTGAGCTCGTCTCCGTGGGGCTGTGGAGTTCTGTTTGTCAAGAAGAAGGATGGCACAGACCGGTTGTGTGTCGATTACCGTCCATTGAACAAGAAGACAATCAGGAACAAATATCCACTTCCGAACATAAATGAGTTGTTCGAACAGTTGAAAGGGGCTAAGATCTTGTCCAAGCTCGATCTCAGAATGGGCTATCATCAAATTCGCATTCGCGAAGAGGATATTCCGAAGACTGCTTTCAGGACTAGTTTTGGCTTGTATGAGTATATGGTCATGTCTTTTTGTCTGGCAAATGCTCCTCCGACATTTTGTCGATTGATGAACTACATATTCTTTCCGTTCAAGAATGACTTTGTCTTGCTTTATCTCGACGACATTCTGGTCTTTTCTGAAACTGAGGAAGAACATGAAGAACATCTCAGATTGGTGCTTGATAAGCTGAGAGAGTACAAATTGTATGCCAAGTTTTCCAAGTGTGAGTTCTGGTTGAAGGAAGTCGTCTATCTTGGGCACATCATTTCTGGCGAGGGCATCAAAGTTGATCCGTCCAAGGTGCAGGCCATTGTTGAATGGGAGCCTCCGCAGAATGTGAAGCAGCTTCGAAGCTTTCTTGGGCTTGCAAGATATTGCAGAAGGTTCGTTGAGAACTTCTCCAAGATTGCTAAGCCGCTCACAAATCTTCTTCAGAAGGGTGTGAAGTATGCTTGGTCTCCAGAGTGTCAGTTGGCCTTCGACACACTCAAAGAGAAGCTCACCTCTACTCCAGTCTTGGTTCCTCTTGATGATTCCAAGCCTTATCAGGTGTTCTGCGATGCCTCTCTTCTAGGTCTTGGTGCAGTTCTGATGCAAGAGAAGAAAGTGGTTGTTTATACCTCCAGGCAGTTGAAGCCAGCGGAGAAGAATTATCCTATGCATGATCTTGAGCTAGCAGCTGTGGTACACGCTCTAATGACTTGGAGACACCTCTTGTTGGAACGTAAGGTTGAAGTGTTCACCGATCACAAGAGTCTCAAGTATATCTTCACCCAGCCTAACCTGAATCTCCGGCAAACTCGTTGGGTGGAAATGCTCCAAGATTTTAATCCGAGTGTTGAGTACACGCCACGCAAAGCTAATGTCGTGGCAGATGCTTTGAGCAGGAAGGCTTACTGCAGTAGTCTTATTCTGAAGCCTCTCCAGCCTGACCTTTGTGAGTCTTCCAGGAAGCTCAACCTTCAGTTAGTACCTCAGGGATTTCTTGCAAACCTTTAGATCTCTCCTACCTTGGAAGATCAGGTCCGAGTAGCACAACTTCTTGATGCAATGGTGAAGAAAGTCAAGATTGGCGTGGCAAAGGGTCTTCCCAAATATAAGTGCTTCAGTGTTGATGCTAGAGACACGTTGGTCTTTGAGGATCGTCTTGTCGTTCCGAAAGGTGATCTCAGAAAGGTCATCATGGAAGAAGCTCATAACTCCTTTCTCTCAATACATCCAGGAACCTCCAAGATGTATCAGGACTTGAAACAAACCTTCTGGTTGACTCGCATGAAGCGTGAGATTGCTCAGTTCGTAAATGGATGTGATGTATGTCTAAGGGTGAAAGCTGAGCATCAACGTCCAACAGGTCTTTTACATCCTTTGCCCATTCTCGAGTGGAAGTTCGATCATATTGAGATGGATTTCATCACCGGGTTTCCGAAGTCCAAGAAGGGTAATGATGCCATCTTCGTCGTCATCGACAAGTTGAGTAAAGTGGCTCATTTTCTTCCAGTCAAGGAATCCATTTCCGCAGCCCATCTTGCAGAGTTGTACACTTCCAGGATAGTGTCTTTGCACGGCGTGCCTATGATGATTTCTTCGGATCGCGGAAGTATCTTCACTTCGAAGTTCTGGGACTCTTTTCAGTGTGCGATAGGCACAAAGATACGCTTCAGCACAGATTTTCATCCTCAGACTAGTGGTCAAGTGGAGTGAGTCAATCAAGTTCTCGAGGATATGCTGAGAGCCTGTGTTATATCTTTTGGCATGAAGTGAGAGGATTGCCTGCCTTTTGCTGAGTTCTCGTATAACAAGAGTTATCAAGCTAGTTCAGGCAAAGCTCCGTTTGAAATTCTCTATGGCAGGAAGTGCCGTACCCCACTCAACTAGTCCGAGACCAGCGAGCGTGAGATTCTTGGGAATGACTTGATAGAAGAAGGTGAGGAGATGTGTCGGGTCATTCGGGATAATCTCAGAGCAGCTCAGTCCCGTCAGAAGAGCTATTATGATAGAAAGCATCGTGACATGTCTTATGAGCTTGATGACTTCGTCTATCTCAAGGGGTCCCCTATGAAGGGTACACATCGCTTTGGCATCAATGGCAAGCTTGCGCCTCGTTTCGTTGGTCCTTTCAGAGTTGTTGGCAAGAGAGGCGACCTTGCGTACCAGCTCGACCTCCCGTCAAACTTTGTAAATGTGCATGACGTGTTCCATGTCTCTCAGCTCGGGACATGCTTCAAGACTCCCGAGCGCACTGTTCATCTTCAAGACATCGACCTTCAACCCGACCTATCCTATCGTGAGCATCTAGTTGCGGTTCTCGAGGCGACTGAGCGCAAGACCAGCAACAAGATTGTCAAATTTCTCAAAGTGCAGTGGTCACACCATTCCGATAAAGAGGCTAGTTGGGAACGCGAGGATCACCTCCGTTCAGAATTTCCGGAGTTCTTTCAGTCTTAGATCTCGGCGCGAGATTGTTTTGTAGTGTGGGAGAGTTTGTAATGCCCCAAGTATGTAACTTGCCATATTTGGAACCTTCTCTATGTGGGTCCACCTTGTCATTGCAATGAGAGCTCAATGCATATGATTTCATGTGATGTCACCTTGATTTGTTCTTCCTTTGCATGCATGCATTCCATCCATCTCTTGTCTTTGTGTTTGTTGCCTTGTGATCATATGTAGAGGTGTGATGACATGAGTTGTGATGTCATGATGATATGTGTGATAAGTGGACTTGTGGAGTGGTGCAATGGTAGTAGGAAGCTATGTGGTTGCTCAAGGATTTTAAAGACTTCCTCCTCTCTTTTATCTCAAGGTCAAGTTTCACTTGATCGTTTCCTGTTTTAAAAATATCCATGTTTTAGCATGTTTTGTGGTGGATATGAAGATGTGGTTTTGCTGTTCTGAAAATGTATTTTAATGGTGCTAATAATTACAAAACAGATCCAATAATACTGTTTTGTAAATATTTAGTTGCTCAAAGAATCCCTTTTCTATTTTTGTTAAATAGGTCATAATTCCTTATGACCAGGGGTATGTTCGCTTTATTTTTAGCATCTTCAGATTTGGCAGGTAATATTTTTCCTTTTTGTTTTTTAAATAGAAAACCTCCAGCAGTCTTTTCTCTTACCAGGCGCCAAATGGGCCACCTCCTTTCTTCCGAGCCCCATCACTCCTCGCTGTCTCCCGAGCTAGAGCCCAGGCGTGCGTCCCTCTCATTTCTCCAGACGGCGTTCCCTCCAGTGTGTCACTTTCCGTCAGCAGCAGAGACAGAGCGAGCACGTCATGAGGGCTCACGGACGTCGAGGCCCCTTATAACCCTCGACGTGCGTGCCTCCTTCCCCTAGGGTTCCTCCTTTCCCCTCCTAGCGCCACCACCTCCCTCCATCTCTCCTTCCTCCCAAGGTAAGCTTCTGTAGATCGGTAGCAGAGAGAGAGAGATCAGAAGAGCCTCACCATCGTCCACTGCGCGTACGTCGTCTCCGGCGGCGGGAACCATGTCCGGGAGCTCAGGAAATGTGCCTGCGCTCCATTCCCGCCGTCGTTAAGGTCGGGGAGCGACCACATCGACGGGCAGGAGCTCGTCTTCGGCACGTACCCGATGATCTCCTTCCTCTACGTCGGTTCTGCATCAGGCCATCCTCACGGCATCCTCTTTGTCTCCAGGTGTCTCCTTCTTCTCGATCGGCGCCCCCTTCTCCTTCCCCTAGGTGAGCTAGCTGTCCTCCTCCCTTCCCCCTCGATAGATCGGCCTAGGGCTCGTCGCCGTGCCTCTGTCCCGAGAGGACTTCGGTAGATGTATGCATGTGTGTTCTGTGTAGTGTGTGCTCGGGCTTACGGAGAGTAGCAGCGCGGTAGTGGTAGGTTAGTTAGTCCCCACGGCGCAGCAGGAGACGCTCCGGCGTTGCTACCGTCGACGTATCTCTGTGTTCAGAGCAGAGCATCTTGTTGCTCGTGGTAGATTACCTAGTAGTACCCCTCTGTTCATTCAAGTCTCCGAGGCGTAGCGTAATGGTACATACCGTGTGTGTGTTTATGTGAGGGCGTGGGTTCGAGACCCAGCTTTGCCCCCCTTTTTAATTCCTGTTTCTCGGCACTGTAGCATGCAGTAGCTGCAGTAGCTCTATAACCTGCTTATCCCCTTGTTGCTGTCGAGCAAAGAGGTTGTAGTGGAGTGGTCTTGCTGTTGTGTGTGTTAGCAGGGGGTCCATGGTTCGAATCCCTCCCTTGTCGTTTTATTTTTTTGTTGCAATGCTTCTCTGTATTTCTTTGCTTGCTTATACGGATGCTGTGGAAGGCTTAGTCCTCTTGTGGTATTTTTTTAGCTCACAAACAACATGTTGTTCCTAGTATTTTGCTAGCTATGTTAATATGTATGTGAAGGACCTTGTGTGCACAAGTGTCTTGTGAGAGATAGATCGTGTGTGTATGTCTGTTTTCCACTAGCCTTGTCTTTTGCATGTGTGTGTGCTAGATATCATGCATGTGTGTGTGTATTAGCTTGTGGTTTGCACTAGAATAGTCATGTATGTGAGTGTGTTTCTCTTGTGCTTGGTGTTGGGCTCTTGCACCATGTGGTGCTAGTGTGATTGATGTGTGTGTGTGTGTCTCACACATGTCAAGACATGAGTGCCTTGATGAGCTCATGTGCAAGTAGTGTGTGTATGTGTAGGAGGCATGATGTGAGTGTAAGTAGTAAGTGTATGTTCTAACTAGCATGTGTAGGACTTGCTATGTGTTGTGCTTGATGCATGTGGTGTGTGGTGGTGTGCTAAGGCACATGAGCATGAGGTCTAACCCTCATGTGCACCATTGGTGTTGTGGACATGTGCAAGAGCATGTATAAGTGATGAGCTAGTGGAAGCACATGTGATGATGCACTATTCACTCCATGTGATTCCATGTAGGTTTTCTTTTCAAGTTTGTGCCAATTATTCTATGCAAGTGCCTATATATTATATATGTTTTCGGGGTAGAATCATCCTAGGAATCCACTGGTGGGTTCAATTTCCAGTTTGGAACACTTTCTGGGAATGTCATATTTCAGTTTTTCCCATGTTTACAACTTGGTTCCATGTGATGTGATGAGCCCAAGAGGTTGATTCTTTGTTGTGGCAGTAGAGGGTGAACCCCTCTACCACATGTTGGTTTGTTTCATGCTTAGGAGTTCGTGTGTGCAAGTTGTGGCTAGTCAAAGTAGGCATGTCGCTGAAATTTCAGTTTACTGAAAATCTGTGATTTTCACTAAGTCTGAGAATCTGCTTATATTTTCTTCTCCCGTTGTTGTGCTTGTAGTGGTTCATGTGTTGGGATTCAGCCTTGGCTATCAACTGGAAAGTTGTAGATTTTGTGTTTGTCTAGCTCTCTGTAAATTTTCATTCCATTTGGAATCTTGTAGATATTGTTTTGGGTGTTGTCAAAATGCTTCAAAGCATAAACAACTAGTGAGAATCTGGAATTTTCACTAAGTCCGTGAAAACTGATATTTTTGTCCAAGTTAGCAGCTGTGTAACTTTCTGTGTGTAACTCCTTTGTATTATCTTTTTGCTTGTGCTTGTAGTACTTTTGAATAGCTTCTGCCACATATCTTATTTGGCATATTTGGGTGGCTGTACGTGATTTGCATGTAGCCCTCAAACTCCTATGATGCTGTTTATGGAAGATTGTGTAGTTTTGGTGTTTTGATGCTTGTGAGTGCATAGATGATGTTGTGGTGATATTTCTTTGCATGACCCCATCCATTCTTGTTTTTTTATGTATTGGCAACCTGGGAATACCATAGATATGTCATTGGCGTGTGTGGTGATGGATTTGACACGTAGGACTCTATTTTCTTGTTTCGTTGTTTCCGGTTGATCCGTAGCTCCGTTTGTAACGTTCTTTATATGTTTTTGCATCGTTTTCGTGTGACGCATCTGTTCATGTCGTCCGCATGCATGTCAAGTTAGATTAGAGTGCATTTCTGTCCAGGAACTTGTATTTACTTCTCATGCATGTGCAAGAGAGTATAATAGAGATGCATGTTCATTTTCATCTTATGCATCATGTGCTTGTTGCATCTTGTTGTGTTGTTGTTCATTGGATGCTATTATTATGTTGGGTATCACCGGGATCAGAGAACGAGTACGTGGATCTGGGAGAGTACGTGCAGGACGAACAAGAACAGTTCCAAGCTGAGGAAATCACAGGCAAGATGATATGACCTTGATTCCATCTCTAGGCTTGTTATGCTAGATTACGTTTCTTTCGTCATATGCTCGCTGCCTACCACTTGAATAATTGCCTCCTAATATTGCCATGAAATCCAAACACTTATCCCTTCCTAGCAAATCTTGAATGGCTAAGTAGGCTTGCTCAGCTACTAATGTTAGCATTGCTAGTTGCAGGTGCAATTGTCTCATGTGATAACATGAGTTTGATATCATTATGTTAAATCTGATATTTAATTAATGCACCTATATACTTGGTAAATAACGGAAGGCCTAGCCTTTTGCCAGGTGTTTTTTTCCGTTATTGCCGCCATAGTTACTGGCTACCGGTGTTTGATTCCATAACTGATCGCTCCTAACACGTTTGGGGTTGTTATGGGGACCCCCTTGATAAATCGTGTTGTGTTAAGACTTGTCCGGCAGGACCCAACATTAGTGTTAATTTGCTAATCACTTAATAATAATCTGCATAGGGAATAGCTACCCCGAGGAATTTAATCAACAACCTGGGCCGGTGCTCCTCATGAGTGTTGGTCCAACCCAGAGCAGATTATTACGCTCCCCGGGGCAACTCGGTGTTCTAGCGTGGTAAGCATCGCTCATCCGTCGTGTCCTGAGACTGAGATACGCGACTCTTATCAGGGTCGTCGACACAACCGGAGGTCCTGCTAGTCTTGTCTTACCTTAGCGATATATCTTGCGTATAGGAATCCCGGTGAAGCTTTGGTTCTCCCTAGAGTTGAGGTTTTCCTCTAAGGAATCCGACGAGATCATGAGATTCGTGATAGAGGATTACTTGGCGGCCCGTGACCGTTTGTGATGGACTAGTTGGAGCACCCCTGCAAGGTTTAATCTTTCGGAAAGCCGTGCCCGCGGTTATGTGGCAACTTGGAATATTTGTTAACATCCGGTTATAGATAACTTAAACATAACTCTAATAAGAGTGCCAACTATGTGCGTAATCGTGACTGTCCCCTTCGAAGTACTCTCTTCAATCGGGAACACGGTGGGGTTATGATTGACGTAAGTAGGTGTTCAGGATAACTTAGTGATCAGCTAATCATCGATCGCTAGTATAGACCACCTTTAATACTTGTTCTATGTAAGTCAGCCACCGTACATGCTTAGGATGCTGCAACCTAAACACTGAACCTTCCTTACCTAATAACTTGACTAGTTCTAGCAACGAGGTCATAGATTGCTGAGAGCCCGTGGCTCACAGATTCCTTCAAACACCAACAGGTTCAGGTACCCCCGATGTCGTGGTTTTGTCACGACAGATGTCCTCGTGAAAGTACTTAGAGATGGAGCCATCACACCTTGTTGGCGACTCAAAGGGGGTGAGCGAAAGCGAGACTCAGATTTACCCAGGTTCGGCCCCTCGAGAAGAGGTAAAAGCCTACGTCCTGCTTTGTGTGGATTAATGGTGGTTTCGATTATAAGGAGGGCGTAACTCGCCTGACCTAGCTCTCGATTCTCTCCAACTCGCCAGTCCTTTCCCTGGGACTCGCCTTTATATATAGGTCGAGGCCCTAAGGTTTACAAAGTACTACCATCCTACTCTTAGTAGCTTTCCTTATCACTAAGTCGCCGTGTTCGCCACGATCAAGAGCTTCCTTGATGTTCCATCATCCGCACGATCCTTTTGAACCGCCCTACAGCTCCTAGGCCATAGAACGCATAATTAATGGTGAGTCGCCCCTTTGGTGACCCGGCCCATTAAGGGCGGGTTACCTACAGGTAACATCCCCAACATTAGGCCCCAGATTTTCGTGAATTCATTCGTGTCAATAAACTCCCATCAACTTGGGGCGACTCTCCTCATTTTCGGCCTTCGGCGAACGTTGAGCCGCCATCCGTGGTACTTAACCTGAGTCGCCATATAGTATTAAATGGCGTCACCTCATCCCCTTGGTTCCAGAGCTCCAAACACTGTAATCGTCAAGAGATCTTTTGCCCATAATTGCTTATCCCGAAAATCTAGGCGCCATCATCGCGATCTCTGACTTGTCGCCTCGATCTCTGCCTCGACAGCCTCGTTTTCCGTTCATGCCCTTTAGATAACAAGAGAAATGGGGGAAAAAACCCCATTACCAACATCCATCTCGTCTTCGTCTACCCTGTGCTCTTCGTCTCCGAGCGCCAACACCCCGTCGTCATCTACAAGATCCAGCGCCCCGACGTCGTCTCCGGCTCTTGGAGTTTTCTCCATCGACCGCGACTCTCCGGGCGCCAAGGAACACGAAGCTCCGAGCATTCGTCCCCATCAGCGATCTCCAATTTACAAGTACATATCTTCCCCCACTTAGGGTTAGGCCAAGAACGCCATGACCGTAGCCTCCTTGCGAAGTAGCTTCGTAACACGATGAACACTTTGAACTGCTTTAGATCCGTTCCCCGCTCCAGTGATTGGCTTTAGGTGGTAACAGGCTTCGGCCATTTAATCATGTCCTCCTGCCAGTTTAAACCCATGTACTGCTGACCAACATTGTAGTTCCGTTATATGCGTAGTTCATCACCATTACTCCAGGCGATATCTTTCTATTTTAATCCGTCCGTAGATCCATAATTTACCGCCTGTCTGTAGAAACATGTTTATTCACCTGTTGAGAATATCTCTAAGGAAAAGAACACTTATGAGAGTCGCCATTTAGCTTCAGTCTTCATAGCGACTTAGTTTCATTACTGTAGCCATGATGCCTTCTCTTCCAGTCTGAAGGGCGGGTTAGAATACTTTTTGAAGATACACCTGTAGATCGCCCGAATAGTGGGCCATGTCGTACATCAATCTTTGGCAGGTTCCCAATTCTTGTACGAACATCGTAGGCCCATACCGACGGGTTAGAACATCTCCTTGTTTGTTACTGAGTCGCCTCGTACTCCATTTTTTTGTAGTCATGGCCATTACGAGGTGTGATTGGTTGCCAACCAAGGTCGACGATGCCACACTTGAAAAATTTGTTAAGGCGGGTCTCCTCGGCAGTAAGGAAACCATTGGTTAGAGAACCGCCCCGGGGAGTTGACCCCCAACCCCGCTCCAGGAGAAGTAGTGATCTTCACTGATTACCTTGAGCGTTGGTTTAAGTCGCCTGGGTCAAAGTTTTTCCGGGACGTCCTGCATTTCCTCAACCTCCATCCTTAAGATCTGGGACCCAACTCCATCAGCAACTTATGCCAGTTCCAGGTCTTCTGTGAAGTATATTTGTAGAGAGAACCCATGATCCCCTTATTCTGGAATTTCTTCCATCTAAGCCGCCAGACCGAGTTCCCCAACGGTCCCAACCACGAGCTTGGAGGAGTTAACATCCAGAGATGCCGCAAACGTGGATTCCCAACAGTTCTTTTGCCCAGCCATCCCAAAGGCTGGGCCAAGTCATGGTTCTACTGCCGAGACACTTCTCCACCAGGCGAGAATCCTCTCCCGGGCTTCAGAGCAGACCGCCTGCCTATGGACTTCAAATTTCTTGACAAGCTCACAGAAGAAGAAGAGTCGGAGTTTATCCCACTCTTCTCTGATTTGAAATTCCTGAACAACAACGGGCTCATCGGGATCGACTTGTTCCGTTGCTGGATAGAATGGACCATCCTTCCCTTGAGTCGCCGCGACGGGCTGATGTATGATTACGACGGCACAATAGACCATCCACAACGTGTCAGTCCCCGCCAGCTTTCAGAGAGCGAAATCGTCGGAGTCATTAAGAAACTAACTGGCGAGTCTCTCGAAGAATGCGCCAAAATTGGTCTTAAAGCCTTCTGCCGCGCCAACCCAGAGCCACCAGTAAGAATCCAAGCCACCCTTTCACTACTGGAATCTGCTAGTTTGCCGACAGCTTTAAGTTTTGCCGTCAGCAATTTTACGGGGCTGACGGCAAAGAGACTTTGCCTTCAGCCAAAATACAAGCTGATGGCATAGGAGGGGCTGACGGAAAATAAAATCTATGCCGTCCGCTTTATCTAAGCCGGTAGCCAGCTGGCGGCAAAGGACAAAAAAGCGGTCGGCATAGGAAGGCTCACGGCATAGGGGCTAACCCAGTCGCCGCCTCGGCCAGAAAAAAAAACGGGGGCCTTCTTTGCCGACAGCCAGCTGAGGGCAAAGACTAACGGCTATCTTTGCCGACAGCTGGCTGAGGGCAAAGAGGCTAACCCCATACACCTGCCTTATCCCCCCGTGCCTTCTCTCTCTCACCGCGCCTTCTCTCTCTCACCGTCCCATGCACGCGCGCCCTGCTCTCCCACGCCGCCCCTCGCCCGCCCCTCGCCGCCCCTCGGCGCCCCTTGCCGCCCATCGCCCGCCCCGCGCCGCCCCTCGCCCGCCCCACGCCGCCCCGCCCTGCGCCGCCCCTCGCTCGCCCCGCCCCGCGCCGCCCCCTCCGGCCTGCCTCCAGCCGCCGGACGACGAGGCGCCGCCGACCCCGGCCCCCGCCTCCCCCCCGCCCGACGACGCCCCCTCCGGCTCGGGCCCTGTGTCGCCCCCTCCGGCCCGCCGCCAGCCGCCGGACGACGAGGCGCCGCCGGCCCCGGCCCCCACCGCCCCCCCGCCCGACGCCGCCGGAGTCCCCTCCTCCTCCCGTCCTCCGCGGCCCCCGCCTCTCCCTCCCGCCAGTCCGTCCGCGCCAGGTTCGGTATAATACTTGTACGTGAATATGCAGGGAAACAGAATACATGAAGTTAGGTTAGATTTTGTTTTGGAGTATAAAATCTCAGGTTAGAGTTTGTTCTTACTATGTTCTGTATACCAAAATCGGTATATTAAATCGGGACAGTTAACGTAGGTTCATCGAATAAATCAAAAGTTTTTTGTAAGCTAATATATGGGAAGTTTTAGATTGATTGAGATAATAGTTAATTAAAATCAAGGTTTTTAATATGAAGGATGAGCTGGTCGTTCCATATTATACTCGCCTGCACTACTATACATTATGTAAAAGTTATGGCCGTGGCAAAATAGAGAAGATTGACTGAGAGGGGAACAAATTCAGAGAGAAGAAGGTAATTAATTTTGTTTCCTGGTACTACTGAGATGAAGAAATAATTAGCTTTGAGAGCCTACGCAGCGTACATGCTCACATGTCGCATATATGATCTGCATCATAGTAGAGCACAACGCATCAATGATCGAATTGCCGAAATTCGCATCCATGCATTATGAAGTGCGATTGAATCACTAAATAGGAATAAAAGCAAGGATAAAATTATAAGTAGATCAAACCTGGATCAATCTTTCCCTATCCCAAGGTGACAGCCGACCTCGGATAGAATGTGTGCTGGAGAGGAGTGCGTGAGGCGGAGGATCAGAGCAGCCTATATTTGTTTCCAGGAGAGAGAAGGCGCTATTGTACTGGCTGGACTATGTTTGATGTAGAACGTGGTGCAGTTGTAAAAAACTTGGACTATATGTTAACAGAGAGAGAGATACGTTAGAGATATTATTTTTTGAGATAGAGATACGTGAGGGATGCGTAACGGACAAAAACGGATATGTGAGAGATTGAATTGGAAATATCTGGTATTTCCATAGTATAAAAATAACATAATATATATTGCAAACCTCATATTATATAGAGTAATCTACACCGTAATAACTTGGTCCCACCAGATTAACGGCTCCTAATTTCTAATTAATGTAGGAATTTCTTGGGAGCCCCTAATTAGTATAAGTATAGATTACTCGAAGAACTTTATTAATCTACAAAATAGGGGAAGTAATATTAGCTCTACACAACAAACCTGAATGCATCACACTCAAAGTAGTTTTGGAGAACTCTATGAATTATGCCCCCGAAGATCACAATTTAGCAGGGAAATTTAAGTATTTCGCATGTAAAGATATGGAGATTCAGAGTTTTAGAAAAATGCATTTAAATGATAGATGTTAGTATTAGTTAGCTTAATTACCGCGAGTGCGTATTTGTGTTGATTGAGTGCATTTAAATGTGCAGTAGCTTCTCCGCGAGGGATTGGTTTTCGACGACCTCCCCTGCATTCGAAAGTGAGCACATTTGTTAACTCCTCCTCCACCCCCTTTATTTTGCTCTGTTCCGGCCTTCGTGCTGATGACACTATCTAGCTAGGTATTTTTAGTATTAAAATGCAAAGGTGTTGCGTAACCAATATGCATCTCCCGTTCGAAAGGGTTCCTGTCATAAATATGCATGCATTTGCATATTTATAACGGTGATTCTTTCGAATTGTCCAACGTTATCCATGGACAGCCCGGGTATGTGTAGATTGGGTCGTTTCCCACGCTTTGCTCCGGATCCCATGCAGAGTTTCGACAGCTCCTCCTTGTTGTTCTCCGGGTACACATCCTCTCGGTTAGTTGCCGAGACGTGTATCAGGAGAACAGCGGGGAGGTGCTGCCGAAATTTTGCGTTGGGTCGGGAGCAGAGCAGTGGGAAATGACCCAATCTACACATACTCGGGTGGGATTAGGACCCATCTTTACCTAGTAGTTGGTAGGTGTGCATGCCATGCATCCCAATGTATTAACCATGATTAAAAAATGGCCATAATTAATTTAACATACTTGATGAATTGATATTTTATATTGTTTTATATGTGGATACTATGTAGCTAGCTCCCCCACATCTTAGACCACCTCCCCCAAATGAAGACGATTATGAACCTCAAATTGACCCAATAACATATGATGGAGAATTTTTCCAAGAATCACATGGTGTCAGACGTCATACCCGAAACTGCTCTACGTCCACCCTGAACACGGAGGAACAAGACTCACGTGATGATGAGGAAGAAGTGGAAGTAGAAGAAGTTACCAATGCCGATGAGCGATCAATGCTTGATCGGTTACAAAAAGGCCTTCCACATGATGTCCTTGAACCCGATGACGATATCAGTCATGACGTCACGTGTGATACTGATGATGATTTTGCTTCAATTGACCATGGAGAAGAGACAGATGATCCAGACTATTAGTACTTAGTATGCATCCAAATATTGTTGTTTAATTATTCAATTGTTAGTTGAATTATTCATGTATTTATTATTGTTCACTTAATTATTGTCCTTGAATTTGTACTAATTATTTAACTATTTATCGTTACAGGTGGTGAGACATGGCAGGCGGGGATAAGTTGAGGATAGCACCTGGGCAGCTACGGAGAACTTTGTTGCAGAGCTTTGCCGAGGAGCCCCGTGGGAGAGGCGTAGGAAAGAAGAGAGGAAGAGGACGTGGTCGTGGGAGAGGGAGGTTGCATGATAGGAGCCAGTCGCCACCACCCTCGGCCACTTCATCCTTGAATACGAGGGTGTCGCCGGTGCGGGATCCTACCGTCCAGGAGGAGACACCGATGCAGGGGGCTGAGGCGGAGGGTGCTGAGGCGGAGGGTGCTGAGGCGTTGGCTGAGGCGGAGGGTGCTGAGGTGGAGGCTGAGGGGGCTGCCAGCAAGTCGGTCTACCAACGTGGTATGACCCGAGTTCCAGGCCGATTGGACTTGCAGCACATGCCGTTAATTAAGCGAGAAGGCGAGAAGTAAGTTGATATATATTGTGTACCTTATATCATTATATTTCACCAAGTAGCTAATGTCTTTGCCTTATCATTATGTAGGGGGTGGGATTACCCGCAGAATACCTGGAATCCAAACTGCCTCCTTGGTGCTTTACTTAGGGAGCACTTCCCCGGGATAGTGCAGTTGCCCGGTGAGGGTATGGTTCCCGAGCCAGGACTCAACTGGGAGCACTACCAAGCCGCTCTGCTCCCGGAAAACACACATGTCAATGGTGTTGTTTGCGTGAGCGTGGCCGACAAGGTGTTGGCTGATTTTTGGGTAAGTATACAATGTTATATATTGTTATTTCCTTCCAAATCATTTCACTATTCATCTGTGCATCTATTTGGCATAATTGCAGAGTCACTTTAGGGTCGAGGAGGGGACGGAGGAGGCGGCCAAGAAGAACCTCGTGAAAGAGTGCAAGAGTTTATTGAATAACACGAGGCACGAAATGCGTGTTCACGCTGTTCGAGATTGGTACGCCAAGCAAGGGGAGCCGAAGACAAAGACTGAATGTCGAAAGATTTTCCTTGATAAGACCGAGTACATGGAGGTATGTACATTCCAAAGATCAATTCTTAGGGCTAGTTAGGTCTATTTAGTTATAATACTTAGTTTCATTCTTCATTAACTTACATTCATAGGTGCCCCCGAGATGGTTGGCTGATAAGATGGATTGTTGGGAGATGATAGCGGACAGGTGGTGCACAGAGGCTTGGTTGAGCACCCACACTATGGCCAAGGACTGTCGTGCCCAACTGGTTGGTGTGCCACACCACCAAGGCAATGCCAACATCAAGCAATACGCCAAAAAATGGGTATGTGTGCCTTGTTTTGTTTCATCAATAATTCGTTCGTTCATGATTTTTGTTGTACTAATTCTTTGTCTTTTCGTGTAGGCCAAACACAATAACCAGCCCGAGCCTGAGGGATACGCCGCGTTTAGCATGGCCCATAAGGGCTCGTACAAGACGGCGAAGGCATATTCTGAGGGGGACGGGCCGTCGGCGTACACAAGCCTGTCCGCCTACAGCAAGATGACGTCTTATTCTGAGGTGGTCAAACAGCTGCGCGGGCCTGACTTTGACCCTAGCCAGAATCCTATCGATCCAGAGGCGTTAATGATCTCTCGTGGCGGTAAGAGTCATGGCACGCTGGCCATGTGTGATGGCTTCGTCCCTATCACTGAGACTCTATCTCAGATCAAGTCGAGGCAAACGAGCTCCGCTCCTGCAATACGGCAACGCGTGAGGCCAGTTGATCTTGCCATCGAGGTTAGTTTTCTTCATTAGTTTTTTCATTCTTTTGTCCCTGGATGGATGATGAAAATTACTTTTGAGGAGTGGTTGCAGGCCGCACTTATGAAGGAGAGGGAGGCCACCAGGCTCTTGTTGGAGGAGAGGGACCGGAATACGCAGAGGTTGCTTGACGAGGAGAGGGCACGCAATAATGCCCATGCGAAGGCCATGCACGACTTCGTTGCGGTAAGTCAGTTGTGTGAGAAGCAAGGCCATGTGTGAGACGCAACAAGGCTCTTTCTTTGACTCCTCGAAAACTAATTTGCAGGCTATGTGTGAGAACCAAGGTTTGCCGCCCCCTCTGCCGATGCCTTCTCCGGTGGGAATGGTGAGTTCCCTTTCAATGACCAACCTTGCACAGTCTTATACCATTGTCTGTTGTCGTGCTAACCACATATTTTAACTCTTGCCTTGTTGCAGCATCATTCAAGAGTTGAATCCCACGATCCCTTTGCTTCTCCTTGTGAGAGCCCTAGCAACCCAGCGACCAACGGAGATGCAGATTCTCCTTCGTTTCCTGGCATTTGGTAAGTTATTCCTCTCCTTCTTATTCTTCTTATTGTTTAGATCAACTTAGATTATGCCAGGCTTTAGTTAGCTTAGTAAATTCTAGTTGATATTAGCCATGGTTTAGTTAGCTTAGTAAATTCTAGTTGATATTAGAGCTCAAAAATGACATAATTAGTTTAGAAAGTTTTAAAAGAAACCAGAAGAGAAGAACAAACAAGAGATGAAGAAATAAGAGAAGAATAAAGAGGAGAAAAAGATAACTTCTCTTCTTTCTTTTTCTCTATCTTCTTCTTCTTCTTCTTCCACTTCTTCTTCTTGTTCTTCTTCTTCTTCTTCCACTTCTTCTTCTAATTGCTTAGCTTAATTTAGATAACTTCTTTCTTATTGTAGTCTTCTTCTAAATTCTTTCTCATTATGCAGATTTTGATAAAGCAGCATGGCATATGGATGGATGCTCGAGACTTTGTAATGAACTTGTGTAGTCCTAGATGAACTTTGTAATGCAATTGTATTTGTGGATGCACTTGTGATGCTTTGTAATACTTTCTGATCTTGTTTGCACTTTAATGACATATATTCGTGTTGTTTGCACTTGTGTTGTGCTGTTTGCACTTTGTGATGCACTTGTCGTGCTGTTTAGGGGCAGATTCAATATATATATGTTGCTGTTTGTATCTATGTTTTGCAAATGCAGGGAATTAACAGAAAACAAATATGAAAAAAAGCAAAGAGGGTCTTTGCCGACAGCTCACTGACGGCAAAGCCTTTGCCATCGGTGGGCTGTCGGCAAAGAGGACACGTGGCGGCAGCCTGTGCGTTCTGGCAACTCTGGGAATACCAATTTTTCGGCTTTGCCGTCAGCTGGGACAAAGCTGTCGGCAAAGAGGCGACCAAGGGGACCCAGGGGTAGGCTTTGCCGTCAGCTGGGCTCTAGCTGTCGGCAAAGAGGCGGCCAAGGGGACCCAGGTGTTTGGGCTTTGCCGTCAGCTCTGCTACGGCTGTGGGCAAAGAGGGGAGGCTTTGCCGTCAGCTTTGCTACGGCTGTGGGCAAAGCCTGCCGTTAACCTTCTAACGGAGCTCGGCCTGCGCCGTTGCCGCCACTGCTCTTTGCTGTCAGCCCGTGCCACAAGGCTGATGGCAAAGTGTTTGCCGTCGGTGAAGCTCCGGCTGTCGGCAAAGAAGGTGATTGCCGATAAAATCTTGGCCGACACCTTTGCCGACAGCTCACTGACGGCAAAGCCTTTGCCATCAGTTAAACTGTCCTTCGCCGTCAGCTCTGGCTGTCGGCAAACCAGCAGATTCCAGTAGTGTTTGTCTTGTCTATATTTAACAACTTTCGTGGCTTAAGATTTTCCTCCATCCATCAGAAAACCGATGTGTTTTGGCGGAGGGGCCCCGAAACTGTCGCCCCGAAGTCCACCAAGGTGCCAACAAAGAAGAAAAAGATGGTGAGCAAAAAGAAAACCGCCACAAAGGATTCATCTTTTGTTAGCGACTCACATGCAGACGAGGCACATTCAGAGGTAAGGTTTTTCCCTTGCTCCTTGTCTATGTGTTCTGACTTAAGTTGACACCATACATCCTTATGTGTAGGGCGACGATGATGAGAGCAAGAATGATGCAGTCGAGGTAATTTCCTTTTCTTTGGACTCACCTTCTCCTTCCCCTAGACCAGCCAGGCAGATCTGTAGAAAAGTGCTGATGTCTCACCCTCATGCTTATATGGACCCTGATTTCCTTTTGAAGAAAGCAAGATTTACCCCCTCATGCAAGACCCATAGTTGCTCTGGCGACTTGATCACTGGACTGCCCGAGAAGACAACCAGTCGGAAACGCACCAGCCAGGTATATTCTTGTTTTATTATATCTTTTGCCGTGTGAAATATGACTCGCCACTTTGTGAATTTCAAGTCTTTGTTCTGTTAGACTTCTCCTCCCACATCTGGCGACTCGGCCATCTCTGCTCTCCCGCTGATGATTTGTGTGCAAGGGTAAGTCTTCTTTTTAACCCAATTTTTCTAAACAATGACATGTGCTTTTAACCTTGGTGCTTTCGTCGCAGGGAACAAGCGAAGAGAAGAAAAACCGGCGACTCTCCTTCTGCTCATCGAACATCTGATGCCTTAGGCACGGGCACCTCTGTTCCTGAGGTTGAAGAGGAGAAAACGGCGGCTTGTTACATTCCTCTGGGCGATATTCCCGACGCCAGGGATGACTCGCCCATCATTTTGAAGGAGACCGCTGGTCAGAGTAACCCGCCAAGCCCTCTCAAGGCGATTGACGTTTTCTACTAGCGTTGGCTACTCCACTCCCCCAACTGCCCCAACTGCCGTTGGCTACTCCACTCCCCCAACTGCCATGCTTTCCAGATGTCGTGGTTACTGGCGTTGGCTACTCCACTCCCCCAACTGCCGTGCTTTCCAAACATACTTCGAAGGCGAGTCACCTTTCCCTTGATGGCGACGCAGAACCCCTCAAACTCCCCAATAGGAGACGTTGGAATTCGACCAACTTTGCTCCGGCTTCACAAGTCATCTGGAGAGGGATTTTGAACTGAACAAAAGCTTGCTCTGCCTTATGAGGACCAAACACGAGGTTTGTTGATGTATTTTCCTGTACCCATTGGCCTTGCAAGGGCCGGTCATCTTTTGGAAGATGAGCCTGGTCTTGTATTTAGAAAAACTTTAACTTGTAGCCCCCAAGGGCTGGGTCATCTTTTGGAAGATGAGCCGGGTCTTGTATTCGAAAAACTTCCACCTGTAGCCCCCAACGGCCGGGTCATCTTTTTGGAAGATGAACCGGGTCTTGTATTAGAAAAACTTCAACCTGTCGCCCCCAAGGGTCGGGTCATCTTTTGGAAGATGAGCCGGGTCTTGTATGAGAAAAACTTCAACCTGTAGCCCCCAAGGCCCGGGTCATCTTTTGGAATATGAGCCGGGTCTTTTATGAGAAAAACTTCAACCTATAGCCCCCAAGGGCCGGGTCATCTTTTGGAAGATGATCCGGGTCTTTCATGTGGTATGACTTTTAATAAAAAATCATACATTACCCCCAAGTGTGAGGAGTATTGGTTGCAAAAATTCTGAGACTTGTCTCCCCAAATATGATGTGCAGGAGTCTATGGCACAGACTGAGTCGACGGTAGCCGATTTAAAGAAAAATCTAGCTGGACAACAGGATGCTTACTCCGAGTGGGAGACGAAATTCCGCTTGCTGCAGGCTAATCTAGAAAAAATGAAGGCCGACCAGAAAAATTTAGAGAAGAAAGCCAAGGCCGATCGAGCAATCATCTTGAAGCGTGCTGAGCAGGTAGAGGAGAAATTAGAAGCTGCCCAACAAGAGCTGACCGGCTTAAAAAAGCATGTGTCCAATATGACAGTAGCCATGTTTGGTAAGCTTTATCTTTGAACTCGTTTGACTAACCAATCTGGGATAAAAACTATCAAATACTGATTTCCCCTTTGCAGGCACATGAGCTGTCAACCTTCCGGACGACTGTCTGCTTAAGTTGAGAGCCATATACACCTTTGTTGAGCAGCTATACACCGGAGGCGTGCTATCGATCAAGGCAGTGATGGGCAACAAGGGACCAATAATGACCATCAAGCGGATGCTTGGCTTCTTATCTACGCTGCCTCCTCAAATAGAGGAGTTAAAAAGATCAGCCGCCCGAAAGGGAGTGTTGAACACCCTGAGTAGGTGCTTAGCTTACGCCCCGGAGCTCAAAACCAAAGAAATTGTCGCCGGCTACCCCGAGTTGAAAGATGACGGGTCAGAATTCACCGAGGTGGACTATCACTGAACCATCATAGAATCTCGCTACGCGGCGACTCAACTAGCAGCCAGTTTGGAACTGAACAAGTACCAAGCCGCCTACGACGAGAACAAAAAGAAGGTGACGCCTCCTGCATATGAAACTACTAGCCTGGTTCCTAGTCGTCCCAAGAATCCATTTGATCTTGACTTGGACCTATCTCTCTTCCTTGACGATGAAGACGAGTTCATGGCCTTGTCCAAGTGTAACTGGAAGCTGGGCGACTTACGGATTGAAGGCGGGGAGAGCTCAAGACAAGGCGACTCGGCGGCGGCCTGACTCGGCCATGGACCCTTCCTTTTCCGGGGGATGATACCCATTTTGGCCATGCGAGCCATGTAATAGTCTTGCTAGTATGTGTGTAACACGCCGTATTGTTCTTGGATGGAACCACTTGTAGTCCTTGAATCTTATGCATGACTCGCCTGCAACTTTTTGGTAAACCAAGGAATGTCTCCAATTTTTTCCTAGTATGTTAAGAACAACAGCAGCCGAGTCAGTAATGGCATGGCCAGGAATAAACCAGCCCCTGGTTCATGGCAAGAGATAAATTAGCCCCCGGGATATGGCAAGAAATAAATCAGCCCCGGGGTTACGACGAGAAATATGAGCCGGGGTGAGTTATAATCAAAGCCGGCTCAAAGTAAAAGATTTATCGACTCAAGGAGTTTCGATAGGATAAGATGAGTTTGCAAAACTCTAGTGTTACCCTTAGGAAGCTTTTTACAAAAAAGCTTTGTTATTTTTAGACTGGCTGATCAGGCGCGAGTAAAGCTTCTGTTAAGCAGGTTCAATGAACCAATGGTTTCTCTATTTTCCATGTGTGACTCTGGCCGGTAACTTTTTGTTTTAACCAAGGCAAGTTCAAGGTCCAAATAGCGGATTGACTCGCCTCGAGTACATAGGTCCATGTAGCGACTTGTTCAACACATAGTCCAGTATAACCATTTGTAATGCGGTAATTTTTCGCTAGCCAAGAGGGTATTCAGGCTGAATTCAATGAGTGGAAGCCCCCAAGTGACCTATGGTTTAGGAAGAAACCAGGCATATGATTACAGAAGCGTATACGCTCTTACTGCAAAACGACTTGGGGACTAGTAGCCCCCAAGTAAGCCGGATTAATTCTCAAAACCATATAAGGCGCCTATGATTGGACCGTGCAACTTGGCAATGTTGGTCCTCTTTGGCGGTTTATCAAAGCCCAGTTTTAAAGTAAGTGCGGCTTGGCGACTTATGCTCTTTGACTTTGATAGCGTCCATGTTTGGGAGACTTATAGAACAATAAAGATGCTTTTGAAAGCTGAAACGGCAAAGGACCCTGAAATTCATGGGTGCCGGCTTTAGTGCTTTCAGAATTCATAGATTATAATTTTGCTAAAAACTGATAAAGAAAAAGAGGGAGCTCATGGCTCTAAGTGTAGTAAGGCCGTAGATGGGCTATGTTCCAGGGGCGAGTTGTCTCAACCTCCGTAGTTGGCCGATTCGGGAGAAGATCCACGAAATAGTATGAGCCGTTCCGAAGATTCTTGCTGACGACAAACGGCCCCTCCCATGGCGGTGATAACTTGTGCATACCAGTATGATCTCAAATCAAACGAAGCACTAAGTCGCCTTCTTGGAAAGCTCGGCTCTTGACCCGGTGACTATGGTAGCGTCGCAGGTCCTGTTGGTAAATCGCCGACAGTGACGTGGCCAAATCACGTTCCTCCTCCAATGCATCCAGCGAGTCTTGTCGTGCCAGCTCGTTATCCTGCTCCACATAGGCGGCGACTCGCGGGGAATCATGCTTGATGTCACTTGGTAACGCCGCTTCTGCCCCATAGACCAGAAACAAAGGAGTAAAACCCGTGGAGCAGTTTGGAGTCGTCCTGATACTCCATAGTACTGATGGCAACTCCTCGACCCAACATCCCGGTGTGCGTTCCAAAGGTACCATGAGCCGAGGCTTAATCCCCTGAAATATTTCCTGATTCGCCCTCTCTACCTGTCCATTGGACTGGGGATGTGCAACCGCGGAAACATCAAGCTGGATATGCTCTCGTGAACAAAACTCTTGCATCGCGCCTTTGGATAGGTTAGTACCATTGTCAGTAATGATACTATGTGGATATCCGAACCTTAAAATTAGCTTCTTCAAGAATTTGACGGCCGTATCAGCGTCACAACTGCTAACAGGTTCTACTTCCACCCATTTGGTAAATTTGTCAACCGCCACCAACAGATGAGTCTTTTTGTTGCAAGACATTTTGAAAGGACCAACCATATCGAGCCCCCAGACTGCAAACGGCCAAGTGATTAGTATCATTCGCAATTCCTGGGCCGGTACATGCATCTGGCGTCCAAACTTTTGGCAGCCATCACATCGGCGAACGATCTCCTCTGCGTCTGCGTGAGCCGTCAACCAATAAAACCAATGTCTGAACGCTTTAGAAACCAAGGATCGGGATCCAGCATGATGACCACAGTTGCCCACATGAATCTCATTGAGAATCATACATCCTTCTTCTTCAGAAGAAACGCATCTTTGAAATACCCCTCACGTGCTTCGTTTGTGTAACTCGCCATTGTGTATGACCATGGATTTGCACCGACGGACAACTTGGCGAGCTAGCAACTCGTCGGCAGGCAACTCACCTCTGGTTAGATACATCATGTAGGGAATCGCCCAGTTTGGAGTAGCGTGAAGAGCAGCCACGAGTTGAGATTCGGGGTCTGGTACCGCTAGATCTTCCTCCGAAGGTAGTTTTACTGAAGGGTTATGCAATATATCCAAAAAGACATTGGGAGGAACCGGCTTACGCTGCAAACCAAGGCGGGAAAGAGCGTCCGCTGCATCGTTAAGCCTTCGGTCGATGTGATCCACTTGATAGCCATTGAAATGACCCGCCACATCTGACACAGCTCGTCTGTAAGCCGCCATCAGAGAGTCTCGTGAATACCAGGTGCCAGAAACCTGCTGTGCCACCAGATCTGAATCGCCCAAACATCTCACCCGTGTGAGGTTCATCTCCTTGGCGAGTCGCAGACCATGGAGCAAAGCTTCATATTCTGCTGCATTATTGGTACATGGGAACATGAGGCAGAGGACATAGCAAAACTTGTCCCCTTGAGGCGAAGTTATCACTATGCCAGCCCCCGAGCCTTTCAACTGTCTGGACCCATCGAAATAGATGGTCAAATATGTAAGGTCTAGTCTTTCCTCGGGGATTTGTAACTTGGTCCAATCATTGATGAAGTCCACGAGTGCTTGAGACTTGATAGCGGTCCGAGGCGTATACCGCACCTGATGGGGTCCAAGCTCGATGGCCCATTTGGCAATCCGTCCAGTAGCCTCTCGGTTCTGTATGATGTCGTCGAGGGGGGCGGAGCTGACGACCGTGATCGGTTGTTCCTGGAAGTAATGTTTCAACTTTCGACTCGCCATGAATACTCCAAAAACCAACTTTTGCTAATGTGGGTAGCGTTGTTTGGAGAGGGTGAGGACCTCGCTGATGAAATACACCGGTCGATGGATGGGGTATTCTTTTCCTTCTTCCTTTCGCTCGACAACTACTGCCACGCCGACTGCTTTGGAATTGGCCGCAATGTACAAGAGCATAGGTTCCTAGTGTGCTGGAGCCGCCAACACTAGCGGGTTTGCTAATTGCCGCTTCAAGGCTTCGAAGGATTCGTTGGCCTCATCCGTCCATACGAAACGATCGGTTTTCTTGAGCAGCTGGTAGAGAGGGATGTCCTTCTCCCCAAGGCGACTTACGAAATGGCTCAAGGCCGCGATTCGACCCGCCATGCGCTGTACTTGGTTAATGTTGGCTGGTTTCCCAAGTGAAGTAATTGCCTCAATCTTCTCCGGGTTGGCCTCGATGCCACGTTCTGATACCAAGAAACCCAATAACTTCCCCGCAGGGACACCAAATACACACTTGGTAGGGTTAAGCCTCATCTGGTAAACATGTAGGTTGTCGAAGGTTTCTTTAAGATCCTCCAAGAGCGACTCCTTGCGGTGAGATCTGACCACGATGTCGTCCACGTAAGCGTGGACATTATGGCCTATCTAGCTATGTAAGCAGTTTTGGATGCAGCGCTGGTAAGTCGCCCCCGCGCTCTTGAGCCCAAACGGCATAGACACGTAACAGAAAGCTCCGAACGGGGTTATGAAGGATGTCTTCTCCTGGTCCGCCACCGCCATCTTTATCTGGTGGTATCCCGAATAAGCGTCCAAGAAACAAACACGTTCACAACCCGCCGTCGAATCAATAATTTGATCAATGCGGGGAAGGGCAAACGGATCCTTCGAACAGGCTATGTTAAGGTCAGTGTAATCAATGCACATGCGGAAAGTGCCGTTCTTCTTGAGCACCAGAACCGGGTTAGCCAACCATTCTGGGTGAAAAAACTCAATGATGAACCCAATGGCAAGGAGCCAAGCTACTTCTTCTCCAATCGCCTTACGACGCTCTTCATTAAAACTGCGAAGGTATTGTCGTACTGGCTTAACTTTAGCGTCAGTATTAAGATGGTGCTCAGCGAATTCTCTCGATACACCCGGCATGTCAGAAGGTTTCCATGCAAAGATGTCCCGATTCTCATGAATGAATTTGATGAGCGCGCTTTCCTATTTGGGGTTAAGAGCCGCCCCAATAGTGAACTGCTTGGTGGAGTCGCCCGGCGTAAAACCGATAACCTTGGTGTCGTCTGCTGGTTTGAACTTGAGGGGCGGCTCAGAATCGACAGCCGGGCTTTTGAGCGGCGTCATGTCCGCCGGGTCGACATGGGATTGGTGAAACTTGAGCTCCTCGGCCGCGCAAGCTGACTCGGCATAAGCCGCATCTCCTTCTTCACACTCTTGGGCTATCTTCCTGTCGCCATGGACGGTGATGGGACCCTTGGGTCCGGGCATCTTGAGCTTGAGATAAACATAGCATGGGCGGGCCATTAACTTGGCGTCAGCCGTCTGTCCAAACAGCGCATGATAGGGGCTCTTGATCTTGACTACCTCGGACAAGAGGGAGTCGCTCCTGTAGTTCGATTCCGTGCCAAAGGCCACATTGAGCTTAACCCGCCCGATCGGGTACGCCG
Organism: Hordeum vulgare subsp. vulgare; assembly: GCF_904849725.1. Lineage (NCBI taxonomy): Eukaryota > Viridiplantae > Streptophyta > Magnoliopsida > Poales > Poaceae > Hordeum > Hordeum vulgare. The sequence goes on from NC_058522.1 coordinate 68,453,560, forward strand.
ACTTACCAGGGACAATACCGTGGAAGACCGTGGATGATGGCATCAGGTCCTTCTCGAGGAGGTTCATCCGCCGGAAGGTGTCGAAATATGGGATGTTGATGCTGCTGCCCCCGTCCAAGAGGACCTTGGAGAGGGTGTATCCCCCGACTTGGGGAGCCACGACCAGGGCTAAGTCGCGAGGGTTGTCGACTCGGGGTGGATGATCTTCCCGGCTCCATGTTATGGGTTGCCTTGACCAGTGAAGGTACCGAGGGAGCGTTGGCTCAGCTACGAAAGTTCTATGCTTCACCTTGTGATCCCGTTTACAGGTGTTGGTGGTGAACACGTGGTATCGCCCGCTGTTCAACTGTTTGGGGTTATTTTGGAACCCGCCCTGATCCTCCTTGCGGGGGGGGGGGGGGGGGGTTGTTCGAACATTCTCGGTGGGTGGTACTGCTGGTTATGAACTTGGTATTGACCGGCATTGTGCTACGACCCGCCCTGTGGTCCTTGGTTGGGGAAACCTCCGAACGTGACCTGTCGTGACCCGGATGCGCTGGGTTGCTCCTGCCGCTGGCCCTGCTCACCGCCTTGACTTCTTTTGAGCGCTTCGGCCCGAAACTCTTGCATTACGTAGCAATCCTCCCACGAGTGAGTCGCCGGTCCTTTAGCCGTGGCGTGTTGCGGTCATGGGCCTTTAAGGATTTCATGGTAGTTACGTGGTTTTTCCCACTAAAGCCCCGCTTCTTCTGACGCGGGTTTGCGTTGCTAGTATTAGTATTAGCAATGAATTCCGTAGGACCCTCCTGTTGCCTCTTCTTGCCATGCCCGCCATGGTGGTTATTGCCCCAGTTCTGAAACTGGGATTGGCCCTTTTGTAACTCGCCCTTGCGGGCGGCTCCAATTTTATCGTCGCCCTCTCCACGATCCTTGGTGTCATCCGACTCAGCGTACCTGGTAAGGGCGTCCATTAGCTCGCCCATGTCCTGTACCTTTCGCTTAAGTCTCCCTAGCTTAAGTACCAGAGGCTTGTAATGGCAATTTTTCTCCAGGATCAACACCGGTTGAGCCGCCGAAATGCCTTCCGATGAATGGATAACTTCCGCAACCCGCCGGGTCCAATGCTGGGCCGATTCATCTGGCCGCTGGATGCAATGCTGTAAGTCGACGATAGTCATTGGGCGCTTGCAGGTCCCTCTGAAGTTCTTGATGAAGCACTCCTTCAGCTCTGCCCAAGTGTTGATGGAGTTGGGCGGCATGTTTTTCAGCCAAGTGCATGCCGTCCCTTCGAGCATCATAGTGAAGTATTTAGCGCAGACCGCCTCGCTTACATCGAGCATATCCACTGTGAGTTCATAGTTCTCGATCCATGACCCGGGCTAGAGGTCCGGCGAGTAGTTGGGAACCTTCCTAGGCCCTTTGAAGTCCTTTGGCATGCGCTCGTTGCGCAAAGCCGGCGTGAGGCATGATACTCCAATGTGTTTTCCCCCGCCGTCCAGGGGTGAGGGTGGCGACGGTATGTAAGCTGGGTAGGCCTGACCCGCCACGGTCGTTGGCTCTATGTGCCGTGCAGCTCGTGCTGCATCCACAATATCCTGGGCTCTTGTGTCAGGCATCTCAAGCAGATCGTGTTGTGGGAGCCGCCACAGCCCGCTGGTTACTGCGAGGAAGTCCTCGTGGCGACTTCTGGTGTGACTCGCCTGAGGCGTGGAGTGGAGCCGATCAAGGCTATGGGAATACTGCACGTGCTGAACCAAGACAGTCTTCAGCATCTCGATGGCGTTTCTAGCTTCTATCTCGGCCGGGGTGTTTCCGTAAATCGGAAGGGACTCCAGGTTGCGGGTCGCTGCCAGCACATTGTCGACGGGATTTGAGAAGTGACCCCGCGGCGTCTGGAATCGAGTCGCATGGGCGTCCATTGGCTGAGCCGGCGGCGGATTGGGCGGTGGAACCGTTCCTCCCCTCGGGGCGGTTTGTAAAGGCCGCTCAGGACCTGCCCCGGGGGTGCGTGGAGTGTCAAAAAGGCGAGTTGGGTGTAAGTCGTCCGGGACGCGCCCACTGTGCCTCCTTTGATGGAGAGCGTCAGACGCGCACTGCCGTATCTCGAGCCACCAGCCTTAGGTGTTTAGCCGCTCTGTCTCTGCGGCGACCGCAACTCGCTGTGTCTCGATCCTGGCGGCTTCTGCTTCCATGTCGCGTTGTGCCTTGGCCATCGCATCCCACAATTTGGTTAGCTCGGCATTGATAGACTCCTGATTTTCAGATGTAATCGTGGTTGCCATGAGGCTGGTTATCTCCGCCGCCAGTTCTGTCATGGTTTGCGCTGGTGGCTTGGATGTTCCCGCGGTCTCGCTGTTGCCAGTTGGATTCTGATGGGCTGGGCCGACCCTGCCATGTAGATGGCGATTTGCCGGCGAGACCTCTCGAGGACTTCGGGATCCGTTGCCAACGACATCCCCCGAGCTGTTCTTCCTCCAGAGGGTGGATCGACTCTGTCTCACCCATGGATGACTCGCCATCAGAATTGACGGGGGTGATCTCTTGGCCCGCCACTTCGTCTTGCGCTTCGCCTCCCTGCGTAAAACCTACGTAAACCTGGCGACTCTTGTTCTACCGTGTAACGTGGAGGACGTACCTGGCCGGATCGACGATGTCGGTGGAGCTGTCCGGCTCAGGAACGGGTGTCCCGATCATGCCGATGAAGATGTTGATCTTGCCGAAGGGGACTCGGTAGCCAGATTCGATAGAACCCGCATCCGATTCCCATAGCGAGTTGTCGATGTAGTACTTCCCGCGGCGGCTCTTAGTCATGATGCCGACCGCGTAGCTTTCTAACCCTGATAGGGCTCCCTTTGAGAACTCGACTCCACCGTGCGCTAGTCCCACGGTGGGCACCAACTGTCGTGGTTTTCTCATGACAGATGTCCTCGTGAAAGGAGTTAGAGATGGAGCCATCGCACCTTGGCGGCGACTCAAAGGGGGTGAGCGAAAGCGAGACTCAGATTTACCTAGGTTCGGCCCCTCGAGAAGAGGTAGAAGCCTACGTCTTGCTTTGTGTGGATTAATGGTGGTTTCGATTACAAGGAGGGCGTAACTCGCCTGACCTAGCTCCCGGTTCTCTCTAACTCGCCAGACCTTTCCCTGGGACTCGCCTTTATATACAGGTCGAGTCCCTAGGGTTTAGAAAGTCCTGCCATCCTACTCTTAGTAGCTTTCGTTATCTCTAAGTTGTTGTGTTCCCCACGATCAAGAGCTTCCTTGACATTCCATCATCAGCACGATCCTTTTGAACCGCCCTACAGCTCCTGGGCCATAGAACGCATAATTAATGGTGAGTCACCCCTTTGGTGACCCGACCCATTAAGGGCGGGTTACCTATAGGTAACATCCCCAACACCCGAGACAGGTGATCCCGACGGCACGCAGCTGGCGTGGCAGTACGATGAGGAGAACGACCATCTGTATGTGAACTATCCAGAAGATTGAGGCGTGGTCGTGATCGTGGGAAGAATGCAGGGTAGCATACTCATTTCTCATATTTTGTAGTCCGTAGCGAAACTACCTTGTTTGGATGCGTGAGGTAACTCTGATATATTTATGAGATGGCAGTTGAATCCCTAATTGTCATTCTACTATTATTATGTATGTGCTATGTTACCGTGCTTGCGAAACACTTAGATGCGCTTCTTTACAATTCGGGGCCTCGTTCCCTAAATCGGAAAGGTCCGCATCTTAGTCGTTACACGACCATCAAGAAAAAATATCTCTTGCCGATGATCAACGATCTGTTTGACCAGTTAGTCGGAGCCCGAGTGTTCTCCAAGATCGATCTTCGATCCGGGTATCATCAGCTGAAAATTCGTGAACAAGATATACCCAAGATAGCCTTCACCACAAGGTATGGTCTGTATGAGTACACAATCATGCATTTGGTTTGACTAATGTTCCGACATATTTTATGAGTATGATGAACAAGGTATTTATGGAATACTTGGACAAGTTTGTCGTGGTGTTTATCAATGATATAGTTATATTCTCCAAGAACGAGGAAGAACACAAGGAACACTTGCGTCTAGTTTTGGATAAACTTCAAGAGCATCAACTGTATGCAAAGTTCAGCAAATGTGAATTTTGGTTGAAGGAAGTCGGATTCGTCAGGCATATTATTTTGGGAGACGGAACAACAGTGGATCCTGTCAAGGTTGCAGCAGTCACCGAATGGGTAGCACCCACATCAGTTAAGGAGATCCGCAGTTTCCTCGGACTTGCCGGATATTACCGGAGGTTTATCGAGAACTTCTCGAAGATTGACAAGCCCATGACATAGTTTTTGAAGAAGGAGTCCAAGTATATTTGGGCCGAGGAATGTGAAGCCAATTTTCAAGAGTTGAAGAAACGTTTGGTTACAGCCCCAGTACTGATATTGCTGAACATTCGGAAGGATTTCCAGGTTTCTCGTCAAGGACTTGGAGGAGTGCTCGTGCAAGAAGGAAAAGTTGTAGCCTATACATCCAGACAGCTCAGAACTCATGAGTTGAACTATGCCACACATGATTTGGAGTTAGCAGCCGTAGTGCACGCTCTCAAGACCTGGAGACATTTCCTTATCGGAAATAGTTGTGATATTTACACTGATCACAAGAGCCTGAAATATGTTTTCACACAGAAGGAATTGAACCTCAGACAGAGGAGATGGCTAGAGTTGATCAAGGACTATGACATGAGATTGCATTATCACCCAGGGAAGGCAAATGTTGTAGGAGATGCCTTGAGACGTAAGGGTTATGTGAACCCGCTCATAGCGGGAGGATTACCCGAGGAGTTAGCCGACGATCTCACAGAGCTCAAGTTGGAGATAGTTCCAAGAGGATTTATAGCCACGCTGGAGATTCAGTCCACCTTGACCGAAAAATCCGCGAAGCACAGAAGTCAGACAAGGAGATAGCTGAGATAAAGCAGAGAATTAATGATGGGAAGGCTCACTACTAGAAAAAGGTCTATAGCTAATATGTATATTAATGGCGCACCATGTATGTGGTGCGTGCTACTTCTCAAACAACAGCGCCAGAAATTGACATGTTGACGGAGACTTGCTTGCGTTGGTTTTTCCCTTGAAGAGGAAAGGGTGATGCAGCACAGGAGCAGTAAGTATTTCCCTCAGTTTGAGAACCAAGGTATCAATCAAGTAGGAGAATCTCATCAAGTCCAGAGTACCTGCGCAAACACAAAAGAGCTTGCAGCCAACGCTATAAAGGGGTTGCCAATCCCTTCAAGATTCATTGCAAAGTGAGATCTGAAGGCGGAAAGTGCAACGATGTAAAAGTGTAAGGCTGAAAATATGGTGTGGAGTAGACCCGGGGGCCATAGTGTTCACTAGAGGATTCTCTCAAAATAGCAAATATTACGGTGGGTGAACAAATTACTGTCGAGCAATTGATAGAACCGCGCAAAGTTATGATGATATCTAAGGCAATGATCATACATATAGGCATCACGTCCGAGACAAGTAGACCGATACTTTCTACATCTACTACTATTACTCCACACATGGACCGCTATCCAGCATGCATCTAGTGTATTGAGTTCGTGACGAACAGAGTAACGCCTTAAGCAAGATGACATGATGTAGAGGGATAATCTCAAACCAATGACGAAAACCCCATCTTTTTACCCTTGATGGCAACAACATGATGTTTGCCTTGCTACCCCTTCTATCACTGGGTGAGGTCACCGCACGGTATGAACCCAAAACCAAGCACTTCTCCCATTGCAAGAAACATAAATCTAGTTGGCCAAACAAAACCCACAACATGAAGAGAATTACAAGGATATGAAATCATGCATAAGAGAGATCACAAGAAACTAAAATAAGATTCATAGATAATGTGATCATAAATCCACAATTCATCGGATCTTGACAAACACACCGCAAAAGAAGATTACATCGGATATATCTCCATGAACATCATGGAGAACTTTGTATTGAAGATCCAAGAGAGAGAAGAAGCCATCTAGCTACTAGCTATGGACCCGTAGGTCTATGGTGAACTACTCACGCATCATCGGAAAGGTCATGGTGTTGATGAAGAAGCCCTCCGTATCCGAATTCCCCTCCGGCATGGCACCAGAACGTGCCCCAGATGGGATCTTGCGGAGACACAAGCTTGCGGCGGCGGAAAAGTACTATCGATGATCTCCTAATTTTTTCTGGGATTATAGGGAATTTATAGGCGAAATACCTAGGGTAGAGGAGGCCCACGGAGCCCACAAGACTGGGAGACACGGCCCCCCTGGCCACGGCTAGGGGGCTTGTGGGGTCCCTGGTGGGCCCGTGCCGTGATTCTGAAGCTTCCCGATCTTTTTCTGTTTCGGAAAAAATCTTTTTGGCAGTTTCATTCTGTTTGGACTCCGTTTAAAATCCTCCTCTGAAAGGGGTTAGAAACATGGAAAAAACAGGAACTAGCACTTGGCACTGAGTTATTAAGTTAGTTCCAAAAAATATATAAAAGGCATACAAAACATCCAAAGTTTGACAAGATAATAGCATGAAACCATCAAAAATTATTGATACGTTGGAGACGTATCACTGCGCCACTGCTATATAGCAGTGGCACACCAGATACTGGTGTGCCATTAATGTCCATATTACTAATGGCGCACCTTGTGTGTGGTGCGCCATTACTATCTTTGTCCTGGCCCCACACCCTTTCCTACACTTATCAGTGGCGCACCATGCGAAGTGCGCCATTACTAGTTTTAACTAGTAATGGCGCACCACATTCACGGTGCGCCACTACTAACATTTTTTTAAGTTTTTTTCTAAACTACTAATGGGGCATTCTTACGAGGTGCACCATTAGTAACCCTGGTTTCTAATGGCGCATTCTTTCTGGGTGCTCCATTGGTAACCTGGGAGCAGTAGATATTTTTGACAGCCCACTTCACACTCACTTCCCCCCCCCACTTCATTCTCTCCACCACTTCACACTCACTAGTCTCGGTTGCCTCCTCCTCCTCACCTCATTTGCACCATAGATTCACCCAAATTAAGTGGTTAAATTTCCTTTTTTTTGATAGGTAAGTAAGGGGAAAGCTTTCTTTATGTTCTAGATCTACTTTTTTCTCCCTCCAACACGTGTACACACTTTTATGGCCTAGATCCTCGTATGTTTGTGGTGTTGCATATGTTTGTGTTTGCAGGTACCGGTATTTGAAATGCGATAGTTGCCAATATTTTGCCAGAATGTTGATTCATTTCCGTTTCGGCGAGAATTTGGCACTATGCATTCTTTTTGGTCTTATTTTTAGGCAAAGTCATGCCAAATGTTTTTTGGTTCTAACATATAATTTTGTCCTACCCCGCAGGCGACCATGGTCCGCACGGTGACCGAAGGCATCGTGAATAGGTTTTTGAGCTCTGCGAAGGCCGAGATGCTTCAAAAGAACGAGATGGGGATAAGATGTCCGTGTCGAAGATGCAAGCTGAAGAGCCTTATGGACCCGGATTCCAGACAGGTGTGGGACCACCTGCTAGTGCATGGTTTCATGGATGGCTATCGATGGCAAGGTCATGAATATGATTATGAAGTCGTCCATGGGGGGCGGGCAAGAAAAAAGGAAGGGCTGCAAGACAATAGCGGCGAGGGCGGGCGAGAAGACGAAGAATCTCCAGGACATGATCACGAAGTAGATGCAGGACACTGTCATCATGTAGAAGATGCCGGACATGATGATTAGGAAGATCAAGACAAAGGGCATGATCATGAAGATGAAGATGCCAGAGCAGGCGACGATGGACCATCGATGGGCTGGGTGCAGGACCCTCATATTCAAGAGCTGCATCTCAAGAAGACGGGTAACGCAAGAGCTGCCGCCCGAGAGAAAGCCAAGATGGATCAACTGGAGATAGACGCGGTTACTCCATTGCATGAAGGATGCACGTCCGAGGACACCCGCCTGAAAGTAACGCTCATGGCTCTAAAGATGAAGGTAAAACACAAAATGATCGACATATGCTTCGACGAGAACATGTCATTCTGGCACGAACGTCTTCCCATGGGGAACAAGTGCCCGAACAGTTTTGAGGAGGCGAAGAAAATCGTGTGTCCTCTGGATTTACCGCACGTGAAATACCATGTGTGCGTCAACGATTGCATCATTTATCGGGACGAGCATGCGGAGTCGACCATATGTCCGTTGTGCAGCATCACTCGATATAAGAAGAGGAAGAAAGCTCCTCGAAAAGTGGTGTGGTACTTTCCAATCACTCCTCGTCTGCAGCGGTATTTCATGGACCCTAAGCCAGAAGAGCTCTTGTGTTGGCATGCGGATAGGGAGGAGAAGAAGCGAGAAGATGACGGAAATGATCCAGAGATAAATAAAAACTTTTATTTCTGCACAAAAACTACACCATGGCAATTCTGCTGAAAAGAGCGTTAGTCCGGGTTAGTTCCATTCAAATCATGCAAATTAGAGTCCAAAACAAGGGCAAAAGAGTTCGGAAAAGTAGATACGTTAGAGACGGATCAAGAGGCAAAAGGAACATCATCGAAATGGATGGAGTCACCAATGAGCAAGACTTCGACAAGTACGGCGACCCGAAGATGGAAGATGACGACGACAATGAAGTAGCACACATAACAAGAAGAAGCAGGACCACCCTACCTAAAGGACGTCCATTCAAGAGAACAATCCAAGGGGTTCCGGGGCTAAATTATTCAACCGCGAGAAAGAAGGGCAAGAAGATCATTGTGAAAAGATAGCTAATTAAGATCGAATCACGAGGTGTCGGCCGCGTGTGTGTCAGCGGCAAGCTCAATCTTTGATGACTCTTATTTCACGTCGCTTGATTTCAACCATGTCATGTAATTCTAAATCTTTGCATAATGTGATATCACCTCATAACATGATTTTTTGTATCTCCCTCCGTGAGCTTTATGGATGGGTTAGGTGTAAAACATGCTTTCCTCGGGCTACTCGTAAAACACATTAGCTCGTTTGGCTAAACAAGTGGAAATGAGTGATTGGCTCTTTTCATAGTTCTTAGTAAGAAAATAGATGAATTAAGTACAAAGTATAATAGATAGGCGGCGAAACTATTACATGCATGCAACTAAATATCAAAAAAGGTTAGTAATGGCGCACCAGGGGAAGGTGCGCAATTGCTATCACCTTACTTATGGCGCACCACTAGAAGGTGTGCCATTGCTATCATCTTACTTATGGTGCACCACTAGAAGGTGCGCCATTGCTATCACCTTACTTATGGCGCACCACTAGAAGGTGCACCATTGCTATCACCTTACTTATGGCGCACCCCTAAATGGTGCGCCATTGCTAACCCTCCCCCACTATACCAATTCATTCCCCCCTCCCCTAACTCTCCCCACAGCGCGCCCGTCGTTTCTCCCCCCACCTCTCCTCGATCTCCTCCTCCTCCTCCTCGGGTGACTGTGCCGCCGATGACTCCCTCCTCCTCCTCCATGGGGTCTGCGCCACCGGGGACTCCCTCCTCCTCCTCCATGGGGACTGCACCGCCGGGGACTCCCTCCTCCCTCCACAGCAGCGCCCCCCTCAACGGCGGCGGCCCCCTCAACAGCAGCTCCAGCCGCCGACGCCGCCCCTGTCATAGAGCACAACTGCTCCCGCTGCGCTGGATCTAGGTACAGACCCGTGAGCTCCTCCCCACCCATCCACCACCACACGCACAAAAACGCTAACACACTGGTTCTGCCGCGTGCCCTTCCGAGTGCTGCCGTCCGTCTCCGACGAGAGCACGAGCCCTCGAGGGAGCGGCCTTGTGCCTCGCCCTGCTCCTGGCACGACTGGAGACGTATCCTTTCTCCCCTGCCTTCGCAAGAGCAGGAAAGACAACAAGATCTAGGGTTTAATTACCTCTGATTTCTCGTGCGATTTGTTGTTCTTTTTGGTACAAAGCTGCGATTAATTTCACCGAAATCTGGCAATTGGATCCGGTGTCTGACATTAGCAGGAAGCTACAAGTGTAGTAGTGGAAAGTTGAGAGTGTTCAGTTGAATTTTAGTGCTGGTTTGGTGAGAAATTGGGGTTCCGGTCTCTGGAACTTTCCTAAAACGTTGCTGGAAGTTAGCATGATGATTTTGCTAAAATGTTTTTTCTTCTTCTGAAAGCTCATCCTGAATTTCTGAAACTTCACGTATTTTGAAGTACACTTTCATTTATGTTGTCCGCAATCTCGTGGAGTACAGTTCATATTTATTGAAAGGTGGTATGAAATCTTATAAAAGTTAATTTCAACCTCTGTTTGTTGTAAGTTCTTCCTTTTCTCCTCATTTCAGTTTCGAGAGTCACCACAAGTCGGCATAATGCCTGAAATGGAAATGTCCCGACAGCCCAATGTGGCTGTTGGAAAGTAACGACTGGCTTTCTCCTACGCAGTGACCTGTAGCTAGAAAACTTCCTAATGAGTAATCCGATGTTTGGTGATCTCAGATCACGAGTAATCAGAGTCAAAACCCAATAGGAAATAGATCATAATTCGGGTAGTATTGTTGAATTCCTAAACCCAACCAGTTGTAGTAATTCTAAATGGTACGTGTGTGAATGTGGAAGCATCATTGCAAAGCATATCAGTTAATATACTAAAATGACTATTGCTAAAACAGAATGGAACTACAAACTATTATCAAGTAGTGCAAAATGAAACTCCTAGATGCATGTTTAGAGTGAGGGACAATTATTGAACATGTCTATCCAATAAAATGATGGTCACTCCTGACTAGCTTTCCATGGCATTCGTAGTGCCTAATTTCTTCAAAGAAATGACGATTCAGGGACATAAGTCAGGGCCTTGGCAAAACAACAATTTAAGATTTCGTTCGATTTGGTTGTGATTAGATGATTATGATACTATGCCATTGTCACTTACTTGTCTGCGGCTATGATAGCCTCTGATTTTGATTATCACTGTCACTTGAGGGTATTAAAAACAGGAACATTTGCTAGGAAATAACATGTCCAAATGTCACACTAAGCATATTTTCTCTTATTTTCCACTAACCATCTATGGATTGGTGTGAACTCATCAATGTGTGTACCTTTCTGGAATCCTATACGAGCTTGATGGAACCGCTGACTCATATTTGTTACCCCTTTCTCCTTTAACGTAGATTAATTTCCGTTTCGGTTGAGAATTGGGCACTCCTAAATCAAGAAAATTAGCAAAGGTCATGCCCAATTTTATTGACGTAGAAGGTGCCCGATTCTCAACCGAAACAAAATCCTTATCCTTTCTTGAAAACAGAGCTTATTTCTTTTTAAATCTTATGTTTATTTTCTATGTGAGTGAATTGGGTCCAAAATGATCTATTCAAATACTAGATTACATGACATTATCAATACTACCACACTAATGGATTAGTGTTATCTTGTTATACTAGCACATTATTTTTGTTTTCTTTTTCTTCACTAAAAGGGCCCTAAAAATGAAACACTGACTATTACTACTTTTTGGTATGGATACGTTGGAACTTCTCGCGTGTCATGTTTTGCGATCCTATGGAGTAAAAGAAAAGTAAAATTGGATACAGTGGAATTATAGTTGGTGATAATTCAACCCCATGCAATAAATCTAGTAGCCTTTTTTCCTATTTAGAGCAAACATGGCTGCTACGGCAACAAAAGTTCTTCCCCGGCAACGCCAGGAATTCTTCTTGCTACTTCTCTTGCTTGCGTCGGTTTTTCCGTTGAAGAGGAAAGGGTGATGCAGCACAGGAGCAGTAAGTATTTCCCTCAGTTTGAGAACCAAGGTATCAATCCAGTAGGAGAATCTCGTCAAGTCCAGAGTACATGCACAAACACAAAGAACTTGCACCCAACGCTATAAAGGGGTTGTCAATCCCTTCAAGATTGATTGAAAAGTGAGATCTGAAGGCGGAAAGTGCAACGAAGAAAAGTGTAAGGCTAAAAATATGGTGTGGAGTAGACCCGGGGGCCATAGTGTTCACTAGAGGCTTCTCTCAAAATAGCAAATATTACGGGGGGTGAACAAATTATTGTCGAGCAATTGATAGAACCGCGCAAAGTCATGACGATATCTAAAGCAACGATCATACATATAAGCATCACGTCCGATACAAGTAGACCGATACTTTATGCATATACTACTATGACTCCACACATCGACCGCTATCCAGCATGCATCTAGTGTATTGAGTTCGTGACGAACAGAGTAACGCCTTAAGCAAGATGACATGATGTAGAGGGATAATCTCAAACAAATGATGAAAACCCCATCTTTTTACCCTTAATGGAAACAACATGAGCGTGCCTCACTACCTCTTCTATCACTTGGTGAGGTCACCGCACGGTATGAACCCAAAGCCAAGCACTTCTCCCATTGCAAGAATCATAGATCTAGTTGGCCAAACAAAACCCACAACTCGAAGAGAATTACAAAGATATGAAATCATGCATAAGAGAGATCAGAATAAACTGAAATAAGATTCATAGATAATCTGATCATAAATCCACAATTCATCGGATCTCGACAAACACACTGCAAAAGAAGATTACATAGGATATATCTCCATGAAGATCATGGAGAACTTTGTATTGAAGATCCAAGAGAGAGAAGAAGCCATCTAGCTACTAGCTATGGACCCGTAGGTCTATGGTGAACTACTCATGCATCATCGGAGAGGTCATGGTTTTCATGAAGAAGCCCTCCGTATCAGAATCCCCCCTCCAACAAGGCACCAGAACGTGCCCCAGATGGGATCTTGCGGAGACAGAAGCTTGCGGCGGCAGAAAAGTACTTTCGATGATCTCCTCATTTTTTCTAGGATTTTAGGGAATATATAGGAGCAAAACCTAGGGCAGAGGCAGCCCATGGATCCCACAAGCCAGGGAGGCGCGGGCCCCCCTGGCCGCGCCATGAGGGCTTGTGGGGTCCCTGCACGCCCCCTGCCCTGATTCTCCGGCTTCCCGTTCTTTTTCTGTTTCGTAAAAAATACTTTTGGCAGTTTCATTCTATTTGGAATCCGTTCAAAATCCTCCTCTGAAAGGGGTCAAAAACATGGAAAAAATAGGAACCAACACTTGGCACTGAGTTAATAAGTTAGTCCCAAAAAATATATAAAAGGCATGCAAAACATCCAAAGTTTGACAAGATAATAGCATGAAACCATCAAAAATTATAGATACGTTGGAGACGTATCAAGCATCCCCAATCTTAACTCCCGCTCGTCCTCGAGTAGGGAAGTGATAAAGAATGAATTTTTGATGTGGAATGCTACCTAGCATAGTTGTCCTTTGCAATTTCTTTCGTGTGACATGAATATTCAGATCCGTAAGATTCAAAACAATAGTTTGCTATTGACATGAAAACAATAATACTTCAAGAAAACTAGCAAGGTAATCATGAACTTTCAAAATATCACGGCCAAGGAAAGTTATCCCTACAAAATCATATAGTCTGGCTATGCTCCATCATCCTCACACAACTACTTTAAATCATGCACCGCCCCGGTATTGGCCAAGTAATTGTTTTCGCACTCCTACTTTCTCAAACCTTTTATAACTATCACGCAATACATGAGCGTGAGCCATGGATATAGCACTATAGGTGGAATAGAGTGTGGTGGTGGTTTTGAGACAAAAAGGAGGAGATGGTCACATTGATTCGGCGTATCAAAGGGCTATGGAGATGCCCATTACTAGATATCTATGTGAATGAGTAGGGATTGCCATACAAATGATGCACTGGAGCCACAAGTATGCGAAAGCTCATAAGGAGAACTAGTGGGTGTGCATCCAACTTGCTTGCTCACGAAGACCTAGGGCAATTTTGAGGAAGCCCATCATTGTAATATACAAGCCAAGTAATATAATAAAGATTCCCACTAGCATATGGTAGTGACAAAGCAAGAAGCTCTCAATCATGAAGAACATGGTGCTATTATGGCACAAGTGTGGAAAAAGATAGTAGCATTGTCCCTTCTCTCTTTTTCTATTTTTTTTTATTTGGGCTCTTAGGCCTCTTTTTCTTTCTTCCTTTTTTTTACTTGGGCTCTTTGGCCTTTTTTTATTTCCTCACATGGGAAAATTCTGTAATAATGATGATCATCACACTTTTATTTACTCACAGCTCAAAGCTTAGAAATGACTCTATATGAAATGCCTCCGACAGTGTACCGGGATGTGCAACGATCTAGCTTGGCGTATGACGTTGAAACATCTCGCTAGCTATCTTACAATCATGCAATGGCAATATGAGAGTGACGACACAAGTCGTGAGATGGAACGGTGGGAGTTGCATGGCAATATATCTCGGAATGGCTATGAAAATGCCATAGTAGGTAGGTATGGTGGCTGTTTTGAGGAAGGCATATGGTGGGTTTATGTACCGGCGAGAATTGTGCGACACTAGAGAGGCTGGCAATGGTGGAAGGTGAAAGTGCATCTATACCATGGACTCACATTAGTCATGAAGAACTCACATACTTATTGCGAAAGTTTTTATTAGTAATCGAAACAAAGTGCTAAACGCATACTCCGAGGGGAAGGGTTGGTAGGTGTTAACCATCGCACGATCCCGACCTCAACACAAAGGATGACAATCAATAGATCAATTATGCTCCGACTTCCTGACATAGCGGTTCACCATACGTGCATGCTACGGGAATCACTAACTTCAAACAAGTATTTCTAGATTCACAACACCCTACTAACATAACTCTTAATATTACCAAATGCACGCCTCAAAACTAATTGAGAGGAATCAAAACTTCTCTTTCTACTCAATGCACATGAAGATGGAGGTTTTTGTATCCTCTTTGGGTACCTGTCACCTTTGGGACTACCTTTGATAGCATGAGCCAACTACCAAGTCACGCACCGCCGTGCTCTAAAAGATCTAAGTGAAGCACATAGAGCAAAATTATCTAGCTCAAAAGATATAAGTGAAGCACTATGAGCATTCTAGCAAAATCACGATGAGTGCATGTCTCTCTCTAAAGGTATGCAACAAGGATGATTGTGACACAACAAAAAGAAAAGTCTCCTACGATACAAGACGCTCCAAGAAAAACACATATCATGTGGTGAATAAAAATATAGCTCCAAGTAATGTTACCGATGGATTGAAGACGAAAGAGGGGATGCCTTCCTGGGACATCCCCAAGCTTAGGCTTTTTGGTGTCCTTGAATTTGTCTTGGGATGCCTTGGGCATCCCCATGATTGAGCTCTTTCCACTCCTTATCTCTTTGTCCATGAGAACATCGCCCAAAACTTGAAAACTTTACAACACAAAACTTAAACAGAAACTCGTGATATCATTAGTACAAGAAAACAAACTACCACCTCTTTTAGATTGGTGTTGGGCTACTATATTCTCACTTTTGCATGGCTAGTACCCCTCGATACTAACCATAGTTTCATCAAAACAAGTAACCAACTCAACAAAAAATTAGAATCTCTCAAAAATAGACTAGTCTGTAGCAATCTGTATACTTCGTATACTTCTGGTACCTAAAAACTTCTGAACAATTACGACTGCCTGGGAAAAAGGCATATTAACCAGCAGAAAAAATAATCAACTCAAAACCTCTTTCTGAATAAAAATGAAAAATCATCTCGTGAGCGAAAAGTTTCTGTCTTTTCCAGCAGGATCAAACAACCATTACCAAGACTAATCATAAAGGTTTTGCTTGGCTCAAACACAAAAAGAAACACAAAAGACACAATCATAATAGAATTATGATAGTGTGGACGCAACAAAATAGAAAGAAAAAGAAATAAATTCATTGGGTTGCCTCCCAACAAGCGCTATTGTTTAACGCCCTTAGCTAGGCATTGATAATTCAATGATGCTCACACAAAAGACAAGAATTGAAGCACAACGAGAGCATCATAAAGCATGTGAAAATCACATCTAAGTCTAACATACTTCCTATGCATATGCATTTTATAGGAAAACAGATTGTCAAGACAGCCAATAGTTGCCATATGCAAGGAAGAAGAAACAGACAATAGCAATCTCAACATGAAAGTTTCTACCAAAATATTTTCCTCTGTCATAGCAATTACATGTGGGATCATAATCAAATTCAACAATATACCTATCACAAAGGATATTCTTTTCATGATCCACATGCATGCAAAGTTGACGCTCTTAAAAAATAGTGGGATTATCATCAACTAAAGTCATGACTTCTCCAAACCCACTTTCAATCTTATTGCAAACATCAATTTCAGCATGAGGCTTAAACAAATTTTCAAGATGATAAGAAAAATCATTACCCCAATCATGATCATTGCAACAAGTAGTGGACATAGCAAAACTAGCATCCCCAAGCTTAGGGTTTTGCATATTTTTAGCATTATTGTCACTAATAGGATTTATAGTGAAACCATTGCAATCATGCTTTTCATTCAAGGGGTCCTCGTGAATCACTTCATAAATTTCTTCATCACAATTTTCAGATTCACGCATCTCAAGCAAAACTCCATAAAGATAGTCAAGTGCACTTAACTCACTAGCAATTGGATCAACATAATTGGATCTCTTAAAGAGATTAGCAAGTGGATGAGGATCCATATCACTAGATTTTCAGCAAGCGAAGATGCAAGCATATTGAAGGCACATAGCACACAAGCAAAGGAAAGGCAAGAGAAAGAAAAGGGCGAATGAAAAAGGCAAACGAAAAAGGCAAAAAAATTTTTGTAAATTTTTGTTTTTCAGAAGTGGGGGAGAGGAAAACGAGAGGCAAAAAAGTAAGTGCAAGAGATGAGTTTGCGACACTTACTTGGATGAGTTCTTGACTTGATCCTCCCTGGCAACGGCGCCAGAAATTCTTCTGCTACAGCAACAAAAGTCCTTCCCCGACAACGCTAGGAATTCTTATTGCTACTTATCTTGCTTGCGTCGGTTTTTCCCTTGAAGAGGAAAGGGTGATGCAGCACAGGAGCAGTAAGTATTTCCCTTAGTTTGAGAACCAAGGTATCAATCCAGTAGGAGAATCTCGTCAAGTCCAGAGTACCTGCACAAACACAAAGAGCTTGCACCCAACGCTATAAAGGGGTTGTCAATCCCTTCAAGATTGATTGCAAAGTGAAATCTGAAGGCGGAAAGTGCAACAAAGAAGAAGTGTAAGGCTGGAAATATGGTGTGGAGTAGACCCGGGGGCCATAGTGTTCACTAGAGGCTTCTCTCAAAATAGCAAATATTACGTTGGGTGAACAAATTACTGTCGAGCAATTGATAGAACCGTGCAAAGTCATGACGATATAGAAGGCAATGATCATACATATAGGCATCACGTCCGAGACAAGTAGACCAATACTTTTTGCATCTACTACTATTACTCCACAATCGACCGCTATCCAGCATGCATCTAGTGTATTGAGTACATGACGATCAGAGTAATGCCTTAAGCAAGATGACATGATGTAGAGGCACAATCTCAAACCAATGATGAAAACCCCATCGTTTTACCCTTGATGGCAACAACACGATGCGTGCCTCCCTAGCCCTTCTGTCACTGGGTGAGGTCACCGCATGGTATGAACCCAAAACCAAGCACTTCTCCCATTGCAAGAATCATAGACCTAGTTGGCCAAACAAAACCCACAACTCGAAGAGAATTACAAGGATATGAAATCATGCATAAGAGAGATCAGAAGAAACTCAAATAAAATTCGTAGATAATCTGATCATAAATCCACAATTCATCGGAACTCGACAAACACACCGCAAAATAAGATTAGATCGAATAGATATCCATGAAGATCATGGAGAACTTTGTATTGAAGATCCAAGAGAGAGAAGAAGCCATCTAGCTACTAGCTATGGACCCGTAGGTCTATGGTGAACTACATATGCATCATCGAAGAGGTCATGTTGTTGATGAAGAAGCCCTCCGTATCTGAATCCCCCTCCGGCAGGGCACGAGGACGTGCCCCAGATGGGATCTTGCGGAGACAAAAGCTTGCGGCGGCGGAAAAGTACTTTCGATGATGTCCTGATTTTTCTGGGATTTTAGTGAATATATAGGCAAAAAACCTAGGGCAAAGATGGAAGATTCATTCCGTTTGGACTCCGCTCAAAATCCTCCTCTGAAAGGGGTCAAAAACATGGAAAAAACAGGAACTGGCACTTGGCACTTAGTTAATAAGTTAGTCCCAAAAAATATATAAAAGGCATGCAAAACATCCAAAGTTTGACAAGATAATAGCATGAAACCATCAAAAATTATAGATACGTTGGAGACGTATCAATGGCCAACAACGATGAGGCCGACGGTTCGGCAAGCCATTCAGGGAGCTGTCCCAGGAGCTGGAGGAAGAACGTCACCGATATGAGGACGCCACGGAAGACACCGATCACGACTACACAACCCCTAGTGGCATCGGGGATGACACCACTGATGGTGCCGCCGGGGATGCCACCACTGATGATGGCAGCAAACGCACAGATGGCAGCCAATCGAAGAAGCAACGGAAGGACTAGCGCCCGAACGTGCTCGGCATCGTCAGGGAGGAATTTACTGAAGTGTCCTCCAGTGGGCATCCAACGTCGCCCAAAGATTTAGTCGGTCGGTACGCGGGACAACTCGGGTGCATTCTCCGGAGCACCATCTCGATCAACACTGAGAACCTAAGGCATCAAGGCCGAGTGCATTTGCGCAACCTCCTCTTCATGAAGCTGCACGAACGATACAAGTTCCCCGGTGACATCGCAAACACACGCCTCGCAGGGAATAAAGTGAACAGTGCCGCCCTCACGAAGATGAGCACGACCCTAGCTACTTGGAAAGCCTCGGTGAAGAGAAGGATTCTAAGAGGTGATAGTTATGAGAAGATCAAGGAGACAAATCCTTCGATCAGCGAAGCTGACTACGAGGAGTTCAAGATCAAGTGCGAGAGCAACGCATCCATGGAATCAAGTCAGTGGGGGAAAGATATGCGGGACTTGAACTTAGGGGTCCACAAACTTGGTCCCGGCGGTTACAAAGTGGCGGAACCTAAATGGGACAAGGAGGACGTAGAGCGTGTCGAGCAAGTCCTACCGCCCCTCTTCGATAAATACCCTGAAAAGCAGACCAGGAACTATGTCAAGGCCCGGTACAAGGTGGTCCCGGTAACAAAGGTGCTTACCACGGATCCGAAGGTGAAGGAGCTTGAGCGTGTTCTGGTAAGGAATACACCCCCGCGTAATTAGCTCCATATGGTTGCATTCTAATTAATGAAGCCAAATTTCTAAATGGTTCATGTTCCTTCTACAGGAAACTAAAAGCAGTAGCGTGGGGTCTCCGAAATCCCCGTCTGCCCCTTGGGACAACACTTTAAATAGGGCGTTTAATGTAATGAAACGCAAGGATAAGCTCAGTAAGCCGTCGTCAGCTGGTCGTGTGGCCGGCGAAGGCTTATCCACGAAAAGGTCGGAATACTATAAGGCTGGGCGAAAGGACAGAAAGACCATCTCGGAAAGCCACGAGCGCGAGGTTAAAGAACTCAAGGCACAAGTGGTGCGGATTCCGAAGATAGTCCAAGAGAAAGTGCGAGACCAACTTGGAGCGATGATCACCGCCATTATGCCTTCCTTTCTTGAGGGGCTGCGGGGGTGGATTGCGAGCGGCCAACAGGGGCCGCCCCCGATTGCCAGCTTCACGGGCAGCAACTCGCAAAACGCGCCCGCATCGGCGTCTCCGGCGGAGGCAACATTGTAGGTGCCTCCGGCATCGGCGCCGGTATTGGAGGTTAATACACTCGTGTGTGGGAAGAATACGCCGGCCGGCACCTCGGCATCAAGCGCGTCACTTGCACTTCCGCCGTTGGCGGTGCCTCGACATTAGCCGAGCTCGATGCCATCACGGTAACTATAAGCCTCGGCCGATGACTTCATCTCCTTGCTTTTTTGACTGAGCATCCCTGACGCCCTACATGTTTTCGCAGGGCGCCGCCAACGTTCCATGCACTCTCCTGCACTTCGTGGACGGTGAGTTAATCGATGTCGCCAAGGCCAAAATCGTTGAACCAGGAAACAGCGTGTTCCACGGTAATCCGATGACACCCACCGGGTATAGGGTTCAACTGGTTCTGGTGCTGCGGGGCTGCGACGACTTGTTACCTTCGTATCGACCCGCTGGGGCCGACGAAGATGATGTGATGACCCTCGGCGCCTGCTTAAACTGGTCCATGCTTTGGCCGAAGAGCCAGATTCATTTGGGGGCAGGGGAAACCACCCCACAGACAACACCGCTAGTCGTGCCGGCGCCAAGCCATGGCAAGACCGCCGCAACGCTACCGCCGTCAGTTGATCCGGACATGCATATGGCACAGGATCCGGACGAGGACGACGATATAATTTCCAACGTCGATAAGTACATCAACGAACATGGGTACGGTGAAGATGACGACTTGTTTGGGCCTCCTTCTCAAGAACCCAACCCTGCAAAAGACGATGGCGATCTAGCTGGTACCGCGGAGAAACCCAATTTCAACCGGCGTCGGCTGTTCATTTCTCAGGAGACACCTCCAGCTCCTGCCTTCACCGAGACTCAAATAGCCGAGGTGGGAAATATTGTCAGCCCCAACAGACTCAAGAAGGTGGTCTCTAAGCAGAACTCGATCCCATTACAGCAGAAGAAGCACAAGGGACGGAAAAGAAAACCTAACAAGGGTGCGAGCCAGCCGGCACCGAGTACTATCCGTGCTCAGGACGGGCCACCAATATCTAAGGATGTTGAGAGGAGGGTCCATGTGGTGGGTAGGCCGATGCTACCGACTAATATGCTCAATGCTGCAACCAGTGCTATGTGGAGTCTGCATGATGCTGTTTTTTATATGGAGAAGTGGCGTCTCTCCGACAATGATGTGGCATACCCAGTTTTCGTGGCCAAGGTGCCAGAGGGCAAGGGCTTTGTCGATAGCAACATCGGGCGTATGATTGTCCTGCGGTTTGATGACATCTTTGCTATGCTTAACCTTTATCCGCTGCACTACACCTTCATTCGGCTATTTTCGCTCAGTATGGAGATGCGGATCATTAGAGACAAGACCCCGTACATCGTGATAGTCGACCCCTTCTACATGCGTGCCAAGCTCTTGGACAGTGCTAGGGACCGACAATTGACGAGTTCATACCTCGAAGGAGTCATTCTGGCGAATGCAGATAAGGATAACTTCCTCGTGCCTGACTTTTCTGAGTAAGTCATCCCCTCATCGCCCCGTAACATATGATTTCTTAGATTTCGATCGTTCTTTTTTTTCTAACATTTCGTGTTTTGTGCAGTGACAGACATTGCACACTCATCCTCTTAAGCCCGAAATATTCCATGGCCATGTATTTCGACTCGGACCGTCAGTCGAAGAAAGACTACACAAATATCAAGAAAGTTCTTGATGATGTCCTCCCAGGCCACGCCAAATCTGGAGGCACCTTCAGGAGGCCAATTCTTAGGTATGGCAAGCACGTGTTCACCCATCTAACGACGTTCCCCTGCGTCAAGTAGCCGCCTGGCAGTCAGAAGGATGCCTACTACGCCCTCCATCACATGCGGGCGATCGTACGGGACCAGCATCACCGTATGCTACCAAATGAGCTCAAAGAGTTGGTCGCATGCTTGTCGGCAATCTAGGACTAGGAAATCAGACAAGAATTCTTTCGCATCCTGTCGGAGTTGGCGGAAATCATCTATCAAGATGTCCTTGCTAGATCGAGGCAGTTCTACCTAAACGGTCCACCATCCAACAGTGATATTGACACAACGCTACAAATGCAGGCTGACAACGACCACACATTCATGACCATCACGAAAGACGGCGGCTTCATCCACGCTCCAGTCCCTGAGTCGAGTCGAAAGTACTGATTCTATGTTGTAATTAAACTTTAATGAACTTGTATGTCTCTTTAGTTTGGACAGTCGTTCAACTTATATGTGTAGTCGATGCTATTTATTAGTAGGACCATGAATCGTGCTATTAATGTGTTGCTTTTCTCTTCCAATACTTTTGTTGCATACTTATATATTGCTTATATATTATCTGTGAATTGCTTTTGTTTGTCTAGTGCATAGACATGCCGTCGTATGTCGTGTACAACGGTGAAGTTCCCGGAGTCTACGACGACTGGGAGGAGTGTCGGAGACAGGTTCACCGTTTCAGCGGTAACAGTTACAAAGGGTACACCACTAGGGCAGAGGCGGAAGCTAGATACGGGCGCTATCTAGGGGGAGAGAGGAGGGAGTAGAGGAGGAACCGGATGAAGATCAGTTTCATCGCGATGATGCTCATCGTGACCGCAACCCTCTTCGATGTGATGGTAGTTTAGATATCGACTTGTAATGTGAAGACAAACTCGCTACTTGCGGTCTCGAGACTTGTAATGTTCTAACTTTGTTTGGTATTTTGAATTCGGAGACTAATATGATGAATTGTATTCGGAGACTAATCTTCTATTGTATTCGATAAATCTGTTGTTTGTATATATGTTGTGCTGTTTATATTCTGTGTTATAATGTATATTTTAACCTGTACAAATATCAGAAAAGGAAAAAAAATCCTAATATTCATAGTAGTGGCGCACCAAGTTGCACTCTAGTGGCGCACCAGGAGGTGCGCCATTAGTATCTGGGATAGTAATGGCGCACGAGGTGGTGCGCCATTAGTGTCTTGGATAGTAATGGTGCACGAGGGGTGCGCCATTACTATTTATTAGTAGTGGCATGATAATAATGGCGCACCTATAGTGTGCCGTTAATAGATAAAGTAGGTGCGCCACTAATAGCCCTTTTCTAGTAGTGGCTAAAGGTTTTCGTGAGGATGAACACGGAACCATATGGTTTGAGAACCGTATCTATGTGCCCAATGATCCTGAACTCAGGAAGTTGATACTTCAGGAAACCCACGATTCCCCATACTCGATACATCCAAGCAACACCAAGATGTATCTGACTTAAAGGAAAGTTTCTGGTGGACAGGAATGAAGAAGGATATTGCTGAGTTTGTGGCAATATGTGATGTTTGTCAGCGAGTAAAGGCTGAGCATCAGAAACCAGCAGGATTACTTCAACCTTTGCCGATACCCGAGTGGAAATGGGAGAAGCTTGGTATGGACTTCATCACAGGATTACCCAGGACCCGTTCAGGTTATGATTCTATCCGGGTAGTGGTCGATCGTTTGACCAAGGTAGCTCACTTCATTCCCGTGAAGACTACCTACAGGACTGCTAAGCTGGCCAAGATCTATATGACTAGGATCCTATGTCTGCATGGAGTTCCGAGGAGTATCGTGTCAGATAGAGGAACCCAATTCACATCAAAGTTTTGGCACCAACTGCACGAAACCTTGGGAACGAGGTTGGAGTTCATTACAGCTTTTCACCCACAGACCGATGGATAGACCGAGAGAGTCGATCAGATTCTAGAGGACATGTTGAGAGCTTGCACACTAGACTATGGGTCTAGCTGGGACGATAATTTTCCTTACGCCAAGTTCTCATACAATAACAGCTATCAGACTAGCCTGAAGATGACCCCTTTCGAAGCTCCATACGGAAGGAGGTGCAGAACACCACTGATGTGGGATGGTGTTGGAGACCGAAAAGTATTTGGTCCCGACCTTATCCGAGATTCTGAAGAGAAGGTCAAGCTGATTCATGACCGACTCAAGATAGCTTTGTCCAGATAGAAGAGTTATGCTGACAGCAAACGCAAGGAAGTAACATACAAAGTGGGAGACCGAGCATACCTTCGCGTGACCCCACTTCGAGGAATCAAGAGGTTTGGTGTAAAAGGAAAGTTAACACCCAGATTCATTGGCCCGTACAAAATTCTTGAACGTAGAGGCGAAGTTTCTTACAAGGTGGAATTTCCAGAAGGATTGTCAGGAGTTCATGATGTTTTCCATGTTTCCCAGTTGAAGAAATTCCATAGTGAGATGACTGACATTCCATTGAGAGGTACAGTGCCCCTAGAGGCCATACAACTTGAGAGTGATATGACTTATGAGGAGAAACCCGTCAGGATTCTCGAGACTACAAAGAGAGTTACTCGCAGCAAGATCATCATGTTTTGCAAGGTTTTGTGGAGTCATTGATACGTCCATTTTGCATCATGCTTTCATGTTGATATTTATTTCTTTTTGGGCTGTTACCATATTTATGCCTTTTCTCTCTTATTTTGCAAGGTTTATTTGAAGAGGGAGAATTCAGGCAGCTGGAATTCTGGACTGGAAAAGGAGCAAGTCCTAGTCCACTATTCTGCACATCTCCAAATGGCTTGAAAAGTTACGTGGATTCAGCTTGCATGTTGCATCTCCTTATCACCCTCAGTCTAGTGGTCAAGTGGAGTGGAGTAATAGGGAGATCAAGTTGATCCTACAAAAGACAATCAATAGTTCTCGAAAGAAGTGGTCTAGCAAACTTGACGATGCACTATGGGCTTATAGGACTGATTATAAGAATCCCATGGGCATGTCACCGTATAAAATGGTTTACGGTAAGGCCTGTCATTTACCTCTTGAGGTGGAACACAAAGCTTATTGGGCAATCAAAGCGCTCAACTTTGATTTCAAACTTGCCGGTGAGAAGCGGTTGTTTGATATCAGCTCGTTAGATGAATGGAGAGCCCAGGGATACGAGAATGCCAGGTTGTTCAAGGAAAAGGTTAAGAGATGGCACGACAAACGAATACAGAAATGAGAGTTCAATGTAGGTGATTATGTCTTGCAATACAATTCTCGTTTGAGATTCTTTGCAGGCAAGCTTCTCTCTAACTCGGAAGGTCCCTATGTTGTCGAGGAAGTATATTGTTCCGGTGCCATGAAAATCAATAACATGGAAGGAAATTTTCCTACAGTGGTAAATGGGCAAAGAATCAAGCATTACATCTCTGGTACTCTCATAAATGTTGAGACCAATATCATCAATGTCATAACTCCAGAGGAGTACATAAGGGATGTTTATCAGCCTATTTCAGACCTTGAAAACGAAGATGTATCTGTTTCGGTAAGAAATTGGACTCCGATACTTTTCCAATAGGAAATTTCTTCCGTTTTGGTTTTATGGAAAATTAGAAAAATAAAAAGTAGTCCCGAGAGCGAACGAGGCGGCCACAAGCCCTGCCACCGCCCCCTACCCCCTGGTGGCGGAGGTCAAGCTTGTGGGCACCTCGTGTGCCTCCCGGACTCCGCTTTCTTACGGAGGACTCCTTCTGGCCCTGAAAAAATCAATATATAGTCGCCCGAAGGTTTTGATCTCCGTATCGCGCAGTTTTCTCTGTTTTCGTTTCGAGCTTGTTCTGCCGCAGATCTAGGTCAAGATGTCTTCTCAAGATCAGAGGGAGAAAGCTATGTGGCTGACTACCTTGGTAACCCCAAGGTCTACGGGGACTTGGAACCATATGGCTGGACCACTAATGAGGAAGAGGACTATGATCCCAAAGGGAAGGAGCAAACGAGTTCCGATGAAGAGGAGGCTCCTCTATCTCAACCTACAAACACCCATGTGGAGTTCAAGAAATCAAGCCTCCCTGACCTTAGGAAGAAGCCTAAGACCTTGTTTATCCCTTCTCGTTTCTTGCAGGAGAGTAAGCAGGAACTTTACCATAGAGTGTTGAAACTTGAGGAAGAAAATGACGATCTAAGGGAGCATAACTTTTTGCTCAAGTGGAAATTAGACAAGCTCAAGATTGCTCCCACAACAACACCACCATCACCACCAAAGGAAGACATCTAAGCATTGGTATGGGCAATCCCCATGGCTTCTGCCAAGCTTGGGGGAGTTGCCCTGGTATCGTATCACCTTTATATCTTTTGCTTTTACGTTTGTTTTAGTTCTTTCCTTTTCAGTTTTTATTTCTTCTCTTAGAGGAATAAGTCTTTAGTTTTTAGTTTGAGTCTTTTGCTTTTGTCTCTCCCTCGATGTATTCGAGCTTACGAGCTATATAATAAAGAGTGTCTTAGTCAAGGGCTTTGCTTTGTGCCATGATCAAAAGTATGAAAATAACAATAGCATGAAAGATCATGAGACGATCTTATGGAAAGTGATAACTTCACTTATGACTAGTATGATGATTGAAACTTGTTGAGAATAAATCAACATATACCTCAGTGATTGTTGCAATTAATAAGAAGTAATAAGGAAAGAGAGGTTCACATATAAATATATCATCTTAGACACTTTTTACAATTGTGAGCACTCACCAAACTATTACATGCTTAGGAGTAGATGTTGGACAAGGAAGACAACATAATGAATTGTGTTTGCTTGGTTCCAAACAATGTTATATAATTAGAGATCCCTTAGCATGTGACGATTTCTTCCACCTCATATTAGCCAAAACTCCCGCACCAAGTAGAGATACTACTTGTGCATCCATAAACCTCCAACCCAGTTTTGCCATGAGAGTCCACCATACCTACCTATGGATTGAATAAGATCCTTCAAGTAAGTTGTCATCGGTGCAAGCAATAAAAATTGCTCTCTAATATGTATGATCTATTAGTGTGTGGAAAATAAGCTTTGTACGAACCTGTGATGAGGAAGACATAAAAGAGACAGACTGCACAATAAAGTTCTTTATCACAGGAGGCAATATAAAGTGACATTCGTCCGCACTAAGAGGACACGCATTCAAACCTCAAAAGCGCATGACAACCTCTGCTTCCCTCTGCGAAGGGACTATCTTGTACCTTTACTTTTTGTCCTTGTAAGAGTCATGGTGATCTTCACCAAATTCCCTTTTTGCCTTTGTCTTGGCTACCGTCACATGCTTGGGAAAGATCTATATTCATATATCAACTTGGAGTTGAGTATTCATGCTTTATTGTTGTTGACTTTACCCTTGAGGTAAATGGTTGGGAGGCAAAACTATAAGCCCCTATCTTCCTGTGTGTCCAGCTGAAACTTTGACACCATGAGTACTATGTGAGTTGTAACAATTGTGGAAAACAAAAGAGATGATTGAGTATGTGAGTTTGCCTTACAAGCTCTTATTTGACTCTTTCTGATGTTGTGATTAATTGCAATTGCTTCAATGACTATGGACTATTGTTGGTTACTTCTCGGTAAGGTTTTTGCTTCATGCTTTGCTTTGTGAAGGAGTTGTTACTTTCCCATAAGAATCTTTATGATGTATTGCTGTTCTATGTGTGATCATGATGCCCTCATGTCCGTATTATGTTTTATCGACACCTTCGTCCCCAAACATGTGGACATGTTTATGGAACTTGGTTTTCGCTTGAGGACAAGCGAGGTCTAAGCTTGGGGGAGTTGATACGTCCATTTTGCATCATGCTTTCATGTTGATATTTATTGCTTTTTGGGCTGTTATATTACTTGTGGTACCATATTTATGCCTTTTCTCTCTTATTTTGCAAGGTTTATTTGAAGAGGGAGAATTCAGGCAGCTGGAATTATGGACTAGAAAAGGAGAAAATCCTAGTCCACTATTCTGCACATCTCCAAATGCCCTGAAAAGTTACGTGGATTTTTTATGGATTATATAAAAATACTGGGCGAAAGAACTACCGGAGGGGGGCCACCAGGGCCCCGCAAGCCCTTCCACCGCCACCACCCCCCTGGTGGCGCAGGGCAAGCTTGTGGGCTGCCTGACGGCCCACTAGCTCCCCCATTTTGCTATATGAAGGGTTTTGGTCCAGAAAAAATCATACGGGAGCTTTTTCATGGTTTCGTCGCAGCCATGAGGCGGAACTTGAGCAGATCCAATCTAGAGCTCCGGCAGGACGATCCTGCCGGGGAAACTTCCCTCCCGAAGGGGGAAATCATCGCAATCGTCATCACCAATGCTCCTCTCGTCAGAGGGGAGGCATATTCATCAACATCTTCATCAGCACCATCTCCTCTCCAATCCCTAGTTCATCTCTTGTAACCAATCTTCGTCTCGCGACTCCGATTGGTACTTGTAAGGTTGCTAGTAATGTTGATTACTCTTTGTAGTTGATGCTAGTTGGATTACTTGGTGGAAGAGTTTATGTTCAGATCTTTGATGCTACTCATTACCTCTCTGGTCATGAATATGATTATGCTTTGTGATTAGTTACTTTTGTTCCTGAGGACATGGGATAAGTCATGTTAATAATAGTCATGTGAATTTGATATTCGTTCGGTATTTTGATATGTTGTATGTTGTTTTTTCCTGTAGTGGTGTTATGTGAACATCGACTACATAACACTTCACCATATTAGGGCCTAGAGGAAGGCATTGGGAAGTAGTAAGTAGATGATGGGTTGCTGGAGTGACAGAAGCTTAAACCCCAGTCTATGTGTTGCTTCGTGAGGGGCTGATTTGGATCCACTAGTTTAATGCTATGGTTAGACTTTGTCTTAATTCTTCTTTTGTAGTTGCGGATGCTTGTGAGAGAGGTTAATCTTAAGTGGGATGCTTGTCCAAGTAAGGGCAGTACCCAAGCGCCGGTCCACCCACATATCAAACTATCAAAGTAACGAACGCGAATCATATGAACATGATGAAACTAGGATGACAGAAATTCCCGTGTGTCCTTGGGAGCGTTTTTCCTCCTATAAGACTTTGTTCAGGCTTGTCCCTTGCCACAAAAGGGATTGGGCTACTTGCTGCACCGTTGCTACTACTTGTTACTTGTTACTTTTTGCTCGCTACGTTTCACCTCGCTACACAATCACTTGTTACCGCTACTTTCAGTGTTTGAAGTTATTACCTTGCCGGAATCCATTTATCAGAGCCTTCTGCTCCTCGTTGGGTTCGACACTCTTACTTATCGAATGGACTACGATTGATCCCATATACTTGTGGGTCATCAGTCATCACACCGTGGAAAAAGCCACCTCGGAGCGAGAAGAAGATCTTCGTCGAGACCACCCGCACCTATTTTCTAGCCAACCTGAATCTCGAGGGCGAGATTCATCTTAAGTGGGTAGGTTTGCAACATCCCAAATTTCCTAATTTGGAATGTTTTACAATTTTAGCTAAGCATCTATGCATTTTTATTTTAATAAATGTGGCATTTGAATTTCTTTCGATTTTTGCTTTGCATTTTTATTTTTTTCTTCACTCACGAAATGCCGGAAATATTATCTTGCCAAGCAAGAAAGAGTGGAGGAACATGACCCTCCAAGCCATGGGTGTTTTCTTAATAACGTTTAATCTACAAATACAATTAAGGTGATTCTTTTTTGCATTAGATCACAAATTTCATGTAGTGTCCAAAAATATAAAATTCGACTATGTTTGAATTTATCAAGTTTGAGTTAAAACAGATTTGATTCAAATCTTATTTTGTGAATATCGGGAGTTTAAAAATAGTTTTTTAATTGATTCTTTTTTGTACTGATCACTAGTGATCTGATTTATGAGTAGGTTCAGTTTCAGAATTTTTTTAGATATTTTATCCTGGGGTTTTCACCAAAATAGATTCTAATTTGGTTATGGAACGATAATTTTACTCCTTGTGCTATAGCTATTCCTTTATTAGATTCTTTATTTTGATTACTTGTCATTGTGGTGCTAATTATGTGAATTTATTTGTGTCGTTAGAGCACCCGGGGTGCGAAGCTTGTTATCCAGATGCGCTCGAGTTCGACAGTCACGAGCAAGGCAAATCACGTTGATCATATTTCACCTATTGCATGCTAAGTAGGTACTCGAAAAATTGGTTCTTGATGTAGTATCATGTGGTAGGCACCCATCACCCTTGTTACTTGGCCCGGGATGATACATTTTATTTTGCTATGCTTAAGTAGACGGGGTTTTGGTTGAGAGTCTATCATGAGTGTTGTGAGAAAATTTTAATAATCAAGACCGGATATGTCAAGACTTTTCGAGACCTCGTGATGAAATGCAACTCTGGGTGAAGGACGGTTCAGATGGGCTCCCTGGGATAAACCAGCGGAGGACCCGGGATGCATGGATAAGTGCCATGACATCTTGCGGAAAGCTTCACCCAGGCACAAAGAGATTGATGGATGCTTCAAGACCCAAGGCTTACCTGCACAACCACAAGTCATTATGGGCTCTGGCTTGGTTGGATAACGCGGCGACTCTGGGCGGGCGGTGCTATGAGATGTAGAAGAACGGTAGGATTGGATAGGCACCGACACAGGCTTAGAGGAACCCGTTGAAAGACCATGTTTTGATCATCCGGTCCGCAAACACCCTTTAGTGCGAAGACATTCAACAGAGGCGATCAAATCTTGTGGGGAACGTGTGCAAAACTCTGCAGAGTACCCAAACCTAATCGATTAGCCGAGTCCACGGTCATGGACAACTTGAGCCGAAGGAACTGAAACTATCTGGAATTCTCAACACAATTAATAATGATGTGGGTATTATTGACAACTTGGGTACGAGAATTGGTTGGTGGAACCATCTCGCTAACAACCAACAATGTAGTAATATTTTGCTTTTATCCCTCTCTTGTTGTAGGAGAAAACTTTGCTTTCCGCTAAAAAACTAACAAGCCCCACCTTCCATATATGCATGTAGATTAGAGGATACTTTTCACCTCTCTCTTTTGTGACTTGCCGGCATATTCAATATGCTGACCTACACGGCTGCAACGTGTCATGTTGAAGAGTACTTTTTCGACCAGGAGTGAGGTCACGATCTACGCTCGGTGATATGCCCTGGAGTTAGATGGACTTGACTACTTTTGAAGCTTCCGCTAGTCTTCGTTTAGTTATCTCATGAGATGGCCTTCAGCCACTTTATTGTAATCATTATTGTTATAAAGTACTCGATATGTGATCCGATTAACAAAGCTGTGTGTTTGAACTCTCGATATATACATTGATGTATTGTGTGTGTACCAGCATGATCTTGGGATGGTACACAAACGCGAGAGACTTGGCCGTTTCAGGTCGGGTCCCTATAAATATGGTATCAGAGCACACGCTGACCGTAGGACGTAAACTCTAGGATTGGAAAAGCCTTAGGAAGAAAACTATTTTATTATATCTTTAAATGTTCTATATTTCTCTTCTGCTCATTTCTGACTTCTGTCCTCTCTTCCAATATTTTCTAGATGGCCACCTTCATCCCTGTTAAGGTCACAGAGGTTTGCCAGCCCGACGCCACAATGCCCTTCAGAAAGGAGGTGATGCAGATCTTCAAGGAGTTTAGGATTGCTCAACCAACCATCACCGGGAAGCCTACCTCGTCTTACCCGGAAGATACACGCTACAGGATTGAGGTGCATATCCCCGAAAGAACTTTCGAGCCGCACACAAAACCTGTGGACTTCAAGTTCATCGCACCCAGCTGGATTCTTGGAAGGGACATAGCGATTCACCGTGCACTCGGAAGAATCAAGGAGGAGTAGAGAGGTTGTCCCTTCTCACCAGACTTATTCACGGTCTCTCGGAGAGGAGCTGATGGAGAAATCATTCTGACCAAGACTGAAGACGCTCTCCCATGCCCAGACCATGGAGACACATATCCAGACCATGGAGACACATATCAGAACTCTGGAGCTTCGTGTTGGCAAGGACACGAAGAGGATCAAGCAAGTGTCGCTCCGCGAACTCGACCTCGAAGATGAAGCCCGAGAAGCCCACTACAAGCACGAATTGGAGGTGAAGGACTTCTTGGAGAGGATCGAGAAGCTGAAGGCTCGTGTCGCATATCTGGAAGAAGAATTGGACATGGGCGAGAACCTTCACCCTGAAGGAGACGTAGCCCCCTTTATCAACAATGAGGAGGACTACGAAGCAAGCTCTACCGACGGACCCACCACCATGCTTTTCTGAGGAGGACACATAGACAAGTCCACCAATTTATCTTATCGTTAAACGTTTAGGGCGATGTTTAGGATATCGCAACTTGTATCCCCGTATTTGAACCTTTTGAGGTGATTAATGAATAAATGTGTGGTGTGATAATTGTTTTTTGCATTTCATATGGGTAGTGTAATTACTCTTTAGACCCTTGTTCTATGCTAATCCCATCCCTCTACAAACACCAGATGCCTCCGAGACATGACCCTGCGTCCAACTTCCCGCCGGAACATGCTTAGTTGATCCAGCATGATCTTGGGATGGTATGGCAACACCACAGACTTGGCTGTTTCAGGTCGGGTCCCTACACTTGGAGGGTCAAAGGTAGGGTTCGTGAGGTAGGTGAACCCTTTATAGTGGGGGAACAAGTCCAACCGTTACCCCCACTATCAGCATGCCCCTAGAGGTACTACTGCTTGGGGGAAGCGGTACTACCGCCTGGTGGGAGCGGTACTACCGCAAGCCCCAGCGGTACTACCGCCAGACCTGGGCGGTACTACCGCTAGGCAGACTCAAAGCCACGGTAGTAGAAATACTATTACCGAGTCTACCACTGCTAGAAAGTATTCGCAAAAAGTCCGACGAAGTACAACCACTCAGAGAGGGAGGTATTACCGTCCCTAAGCGGTACTACCGCTTGACTAGAGCGGTACTACCGCTTAACTAGCGATACTACCGCTCATCTGGATCAGTACTACTGCTAGCGAGCGGTACTACCGCTCAGCTTTAGTGGTACTACTGTTGGACCCTTTGCAAATGTAAGGATAGACCAAGCGGGGGCTCCATTGCCGCAAAGAGAAGGTGGTGGAAAGAAAATGTGCGCGTCTGTGAGTTGATTCCACCCAAACCTTTCGGATGCGGACCTCATCTTGATAGTACAACTTTCTTACTACTCAACACTACAAAAGAGAAGTGTAGGAAACACCGTGCTCCAACAACACCAAGGGGCGACAGATCATGTTGTGCCATGTGATGTATTTTCTGAAATGCTCAATGCACACGATTAGTCCGCAGAGGTGCTGTCATCAATCCCCAAAACTACTTAGACCAAAATATGCCCTAACAACCTCCCCCTTTTTGGTGGATTGATGACAAGACCGGATTTTCACAAAAACATATTAATAAAAACATAGACATGTGAGCATAAAGATAAAGGCACAAGATAAATGATCTCACGGGCTAAGCATATAGAGAGACTTTAGAGATAATATAAGTATAGCATATGTCTCACACCATATGACGAAGAGTCTTAACACACATAATAAAATATCCAACAGACTTAAACCAACCAAGTTGAGTAAAGAAAGACTCAAACACGAACGAAAAACCAAAGGCAAATCTCTAACACCCTCTCCCCCTTTGGCATAAGTACACCAAAAAGGTGGAGAGGACGCGAACACAGGTGGTGGCCCAGTAAGCAGACACATCCGTAGCGTCCTCATCATCCTCATGCTGCTCCTCGTGATCAGACCCTGCTGCATCTTCTTTGTCAGACACCTCCTGATCAGTCCCATCCCACTGGTAGTCTCTAGCCTGCATCCAGGCAGCCTCTGGAGTAATGACATCCTCAGTACCACTAGAGATGTGCATATCAGGCGTCCTGAAGAGGCGCTTATCCCACTGACGGATCTCCTTCTAAGCCACGTGAGTTAGATACTGTCCTTTTGCGTGCATGCAAAACAAGGTCCTCATCTGGTCCTTCAGGAACCCCATCTGTTCCTTCATCTTCTTAGCCCAAGATAGCTCAACAGAAGAATGGGTATGTGAAGCAGGGCCGCCCTCAGCCCCAGCAGCAACAGTCTCCTCCCCGTCTCCATGTGATCACTAGAACGTGAAGTGGAGGTGTTGGCCCACTTCTCTTTCTTGCGCAGTTTGATGGGATCATGGATGTAGGACTCTATGCATGCAGGAAAGGCCATGCCAGGAAAGGACTCAGCCCATTTAGTCTTGATGTAGTAGAACAAGTAAGGCCCATAGACGGGAACCCTACAGTTGTATATGGACATCTGAAGCTTGCAAAACATCACATTTGGGACATCGAGTGGCCCATTGGGCTGTGTCCGTCCTTCCCGACACATCAAGAGCATGTCCACCAGATAGGAATGAAATTTGTCTTTGTTACCAATCCGAGGGAACAGAGTGTTGCGGAAGACCTGATGCATGATATCCAAGAAGGGAATGAGCACACCCTTCTTGACATAGAAAGGCATCAGCTTCTCCTTGGGGGTGGTATTAGGGTTTCGATGAGGGCGCAGGTCAACGGGGTTATGCAGCCCAGCAAAATTGATCTTCAAAAGCTTCATGAACTCAGCCCAAGAGCCAGTCATCTTCTCGCCATGAGTCATCCAGGTCAAAGAGATATTCTCATCATTATGGAAGTAGACAGAGACATAGATTTGAGGCACTACCTCTGGATCGAAGTCATAGTGAAAAGTGATGATATCCTCAATACCCAGCTGCGCAATCATACTCAAGGCCTCTCCAAAATATGCAGTATCCTTCTGGAGATGATTGAGATCAATCCACTGCACTGGAACATATTTCTTCTTCTTAGTTAGGACGACATCTTAATAGATCATGAGCTGCTGCTTGGACTAGAACATCTCACCATCCCTGAACTGAGCCCTCTCAGTGACATAAGGATTTTGCTTTCCGCACCGCGCAAACTCCTTGAGATGCATATTGTCATAGTCAATGGTGGTCTCCTTGTACTTCGATGCAGTCTTCTTGATGTTGCGCTTCGGAGGATTGGAACCTTCCGGTTCTTCAGTGTGGCGGTACCTCTTGGACTCGGTCTTGTGAACTGGGTTGGAACGACAAGAGCCACCACCTGAGACACGTAACACAAACATGCGAAAAGGACAAATGACGTCATGGCAACATCGAGAACACAAATGAAACCAAGTAGGAGCATGCATAGGCAACAAATCGTGCGCAAGCGGTAGTACGGCTTCGGGTAGGGTGGTAGTACCGCTCGGTCAGGGCGGTAGTACCGCTTCACCAGCGGTAGTACGACTCGGTTAGGGCGGTAGTGCCGTGCGTGAGCGGTAGTATCGCTCGGGGCAGGGCGGTAGTACCGTGTGGTTACAGATCTGGAGGAGCAAGACATGGATCTAACCACTATGCTGCAGATTTTAAATCATTAGGGACCAAA
This sequence comes from Hordeum vulgare subsp. vulgare, assembly GCF_904849725.1. Taxonomy (NCBI): domain Eukaryota; kingdom Viridiplantae; phylum Streptophyta; class Magnoliopsida; order Poales; family Poaceae; genus Hordeum; species Hordeum vulgare. Next base: position 68,488,445 of record NC_058522.1, read on the forward strand.
ACTATGCAGATCCAAAACATATTGAGGCAGTTTCCACTATCTCTCCTCCAATCCATGCATGAGACAAAATCATTCCAAAGCAATGAAGGCACTACATCAAGCCCCTAACCCTAGAACCAAGAGCATCAACACAACAAAAGGAGAATAGGGGCAGTACCGGAGTCCATGGCACACAGAGCAGGAAGGAGGATGGGGGGGCAATCCCTCCAACTGGAACGGGAGGAGAAGCGTCACGGAGGAAGATCAGATCTGGAGGAACTCGAGATAGAGAGGGGGAGCTCCACGAAAAGGAAACAAATGGGGCAGAGAAAACTGCCCCCTCTCTTTATATACCACCTAGGACAAGGGCAGGGCGGTAGTACCGCTTGGGTCATCGCGGTAGTACCGCTGGCCACAGTAATACCGCTCGAGTCATGGCGGTTGTACCGCTCCCCCTGAAGAGGTGCATATTCTAGCGCTAGTAAGTGGTAGTATCGTGATGGTCATCACGGTAGTACCGCTCGGGTCATCGCGGTAGTACCGCTCCCTGGGCGGTAGTACCGCTCCCCTGGTGGTAGTACCGCTTCCCCTTAGCAGTAGAACCGCTCCAGAACATACAAAAATTTCCAGAACTTGCGAGAACGACGCGAAATCAGTACGGGCACCTACTAGTCAGTACTGGAGTAAAAACACAAGCAAAATATACTGTCTAGCACTATTATAACCCTCCTTTACCGGGAGAGGGGGGGGGGGTGATACGTCTCAAACGTATCTATATTTTTTTATGGTTTCATGCTGTTATCTTGTCATCTTTGGACGTTTTATGTACCTTTTATATCTTTTTTGGGACTAACTTATTAATTCAGTGCCAAGTGCCAGTTCCTGTTTTTTCTGTGTTTTTGGCTCTTTTCAGATCTGATTTTGGAACGGAGTCCAAACGGAATAAAATCCCCGAAATAAAATTTCCCAAACGGCAGAAGATCAGGGGGCTTGAGGGCCAAGCCAGGAGAGCTACAGGGGGCCCAGAAGCCTTGTAGCCGCCACCAGGGGGGCGGCGGCTAGTAGGCTTGTGGCCTCCCTGGCGCCCCCCTGACCTAGCTCCTTCGCCTATATATTCCCTAAAATACAGAAAAAAAATCAGGGAATCCATAAAACACTTTTCCGCCGCCGCAAGCTTCCGTCTCCACGAGATCTCATCTGGAGACCCTTCCCGGTGCCCTGCCGGAGGGGTCTTTGGAGGTGGAGGGCTTCTACATCAACATCATCGCCCCTCCATTGACTCGTGAGTAGTTCACTTCAGACCTACGGGTCCGTAGTTAGTAGCTAGATGACTTCTTCTCTCTCTTGGATCTTCAATACAAAGTTCTCCATGATCTTCATGGAGATCTATCCGATGTAATCCTCTTTGGTGGTGTGTTTGTCGAGATCTGATGAATTGTGGATTTGTGATCAAATTATCTATGATATATATTAGAGTCTTTGTTGATTTCTTATATGCATGATTTGATATCCTTGCAAGTCTCTCCGAGTCTTAGGTTTTGTTTGGCCAACTAGATCTATGATTCTTGAAATGGGAGAAGTGCTTGGTTTTGGGTTCTTACCGTGTGCTGACCTTTCCCAGTGACAGTAGGTGTAGCAAGGCACACATCGTGTAGTTGCCATCAAGGGTAACAAGTTGGGTTTTGTCGTAGATATGAGCTTGTCCATCTACATCATGTCATCTTGCTTAAGGCGTTACTCTATTCTTTTGGACTTAATACACTAGATGCATGCTGGATAGCGGTCGACGTGTGGAGTAATAGTAGTAGATGCAGAAAGTATCGGTCTACTTGTTTTGAACGTGATGCCTATAGATATAATCATTGCCATATATGACATCACGACTTTGCGCGGTTCTATCATTTCCTCGATAGTAATTTGTTCACCCACCGTCTACTTGCTTTCATGAGAGAAGCCACTAGTAAACACTATGGCCCCAGGGTCTATTCACACCTATCGTTTCCACTTTCGCTTTTACTTCACTTTGTTACTTTGTTGCTTTCAGTTCTCACTTGGCGAACAATCTATAAGGGATTGACAACCCCTTCATAGCGTTGGGAGCAAGCTTTTTGTGTTTGTGCAGGTACTTGTGATACTCCTTCACTGGATCGATACCTTGGTTCTCAAACTGAGGGAAATACTTACCACCGCTGCACTACATCACCCTTTCCGCTTCGAGGGAACACCAACGCAAGGCTCCAAGGCCACGGGGAAATCCGTTGCATATTTGCCTAGGAAGTCCCTAAAGGCGTAGCCGTACCAGAAGGATTCCTGGTGCCATTGCTGAGGACAATCAAGACAAGAATAGTCTCCCGTCAGCACATGTTTCTGGCGCCGTTGGAAGGTCTTTTGTTGCAGTAGTAGGGGGTGGCCGGAGCCACCTATGTTTGAGACAAAAGGTATGACACCGTGAAGAATTATCCTTGGGTTCATGACCAACGCTCATCTTTGAAGCACAAGTGCCATCAATAATGGCCAATGTGAATGACTTGATTGATTTATGCATACTGGGGCGAGGGAAAGTTCATTGAGATAACAACACTCCCCCTATGTCCTTGCCTACACCTAGAACTAGATATAATGCGGAATGAGGTGCAGAGTGCCTAGTTTCATTCCACATTACTTGAATTAATGATATTTAGCTCATGCCTTCACTCCCGGAACCTTGCTTCATCTAGGGGCTTAGTGAAAATATCTGCAAGTTGCTCTTAAATGTTGATGAAGTGAACCTCAATATCACCACGCTTGATATGCTCACGAATGAAGAGATGATGAATATCAATGTGCTTTGTCTTGCTATGCTGTACCAGATTGAGGGAAATCTTGATAGAACTTTGATTGTCACATAGAAGAGGCACTTTGTCACAAGTGATACCGTAATCCTTTAAAGTTTGCCTCATCCATAGCAACTGTGCACAACAACTCGTAGCTGCAACATACTCAGCTTCGGTGGAAGACAATGAGACACAGTTATGCTTCTTTGAAGACCAACTTACCAGCGAACGACCAAGAAATTGACATCCTCCAGAAGTTCACTTCCTCTCCACACAGTCTCCCACCCAATCTGAGTCAGAATAGCCGACTAGGTTGAAGCCTGCTCCTTTCTGATATCATAGGACAAAGTTTGGGGTATGAGACAAATATCGAAAGATTCGTTTGACAGCCATAAAATGGCTTTCCTTTGGTGCAGATTGAAACCGTGCACAAATCCTCACACTCAACATGATATCCGGTCTAGATGCACAAAGGTAAAGAAGGGATCCACTCATGGAGCGATATACCTTTTGATCCATTGCTTTACCATTGGGATCACTGTCAAGCTTACATCTGGTTGGCATGGGAAACTTGACTGGCTTGACGTCCTCTAGCTCGAACCTCTTGAGCATGTCTTGGGTGTACTTGGATTTTTTTATGAAGGTTCCTTCTAAACCTTGTTTAATCTCAAACCCGAGGAAGAACTTCAACTCACCCATCATTGACATCTCAAATTTCTCGGTCATTAGTGCAGCAAATTCTTCATTGAAAGATTCGTTAGGGGAACCAAGAATAATATCATCAACATATAGTTGGCATATGAAAAAAATCCCCTTTGACCTTCTTGGTAAAAAGAGTGGGATCAATCTTCTCAATTTTAAACCAACGATCTTGTAACAACTCAGTAAGGTACTCATACCACACACATGGGGCTTGTTTAAGGCCATATAGTGCCTTATTAAGTTTGTATACATGATTGGGGAGCTTGGGATGTTCGAATCCTGGGGGTTGTTTGACATATACCAACTCACTTAAAGGACCATTAAGAAAAACACTTCTCACATCCATTTGTTGTATTTTGAAATCATGATGAGATGCAAATGCAGGCAGCATGCAAATAGATTCTAGACGAGCAACAGGGGCAAATGTTTCACCGTAGTCGATACCCTCTACTTGCTAGTAGCCTTGAGCCACCAATCTCGCTTTGTTTCGAACCACAATCCCATTGGCATCTTGCTTTTTTTTGAAGATCCATTTGTTCCCAATGACATTATGTTCCTCCTTTGGTCTTGGCACTAATTCCCAGACTTGATTACGCTCGAAGTTGTTCAGTTCTTCATGCATGGCCATACACCAATCCTCATCATTGAGCGCTTCCTATACATGTTGAGGTTCACAATACGAAACAAACACGTGATGCTCCCAAAAATTTAAAATTTGTTGACGACTGGATACTCCCCTTTTTAAGCTTCCAAGCACGTTCTTCATAAGATGTGATTTGACTCTGAACTTGGATGCTATCTTGGCTGCACGACGCTCCAAGAGTTCTGTGCTTGTTAATTGGGGAGCATCAACTTGATCACGTTGTTTGGACTTGGCTTTGACTTTTGATCCTGCCTTGGCACCGCGACCCCTCTTAGGTGCTGTAGTAGGAAATTGAGGAGTAACATCCTGATCAACTTGATTTTCGTCTTGAGCAGGCTCACTGGTTTGTTCTTGATCTTGTGTCTTCTCTTGATCTTGATCTTGTGGCTGCACATGATCTTGATCTTGAGTAGATTCAGAACCTTGTGTAAGCACTTGGACATCATGTTGTGCATCACGACCTTCATGTGGCTGATCTTGCCCTTGATCCTGTTCAGCCGGTTGAGGGTCTTCTCTTTGTTCACTGGAAGCGTGTGGGGCTAGCGAGGGTGATCGCTCCACTTGAATAGAGCATTGTCCTTCTCCTTTGGCCACAAGGTTCCTCAATGGGGAGTATTTGACCAATCCCCATTCTTATTATGGCTTGAGGAGGAAATTGATCACCTACAGCACGAAGACCACTTTGCTCCACTTGGGAGCCATTATTTTCATCAAAATCCACGTTACACGTCTCCTTAATGAGCCCGGTGGACTTGTTGAGGACACGGTAAGCATGAGAGATTGTAGCATAACCAACAAAAATGCCCTCTTGGGCTCTAGAATCAAATTTAGCTAAACGTGCACCTTTCTTGAGAATGAAACACTTACACCCGAATACCCTGAAGTACTTGAGGCTGGGTCTGTTTCCGGTAAGAATCTCATATGGAGTCTTGTTCAAGCCTTTGCGGATATAGAGACAATTGGATGCATGACATGCTATGTTGATGGCTTCGGCCCAAAAGTTGTACGAAGATTTGAATTCCGCCATCAATGTTCTTGCCGCGTCCATCAACGTCCAATTCTTCCTCTCTACCACACCATTTTGCTGAGGGGAGTAGGGTGCTGAATGTTTATGCTTGATCCCCTCATCACTAAGATACTCATCCAGGGTGTAGTTCTTGAAATCGGCGCCGTTGTCACTGCTAATCATCAAAATATTTGCTTCATGTTGTCGTTGAGCTTCATTAGCAAAGTTGATGAAGGTTTGTTGAGTCTCACTCTTCCTCTTGAAGATATATACCCAAGTATATCTTGAGTAATCATCAACAATCACCAAGCAGTACTTTTTGCCCCCAAGACTATCAAAAGAGATCCATATGAAGGAGCTCCAAGGGCCTCTTAGTGTAAATGAGAGTCGTGGGACTATGAGCAGTCTCATGAATCTTCCCTTCAATCCAAGCACTGCAAGCACGATCTCTGGCAAAACTCACATTCGTTAGTCCACGAACATGGTCCCCTTTGAGGAGACTTTGCAAAGATCTCATATTGACATGAGCTAGTCGGCGATGCCAAAGCCAGCCTACATCAACTTTAGCCATTAGACAAGTCGCACTCTTAGTGGGTCACTGTGAAAAGTTCACCACATAGAGACCATTTTCGACATATCCAACATAGGCTACTTTAAGAGTCTTGCTCCACAAAAGGACCATCGTATCAAGATTAAAGAATGTGGCAAAGCCCATAATTGCAAGTTGACGAACAGAAAGTAAATTGTAGGCAAGGGACTCAACAAGCATGACCTTCTCAATAGATACATCTTGAGAGATGACCACCTTACCAAATCCCAAAAGTAAAACAGTTCACAATGACATCTAGATCATGGAGGGTGACTAAATGGGACCTAGAGCCTTCAGGAGGGTTGCATGCCCTGCCCTGGTCTTGATGTCTGCAGCACTCGTCAATAAACCACATGCATGCGACATAAGGTGTTCATAAATCCCATCCTTGGGCTTTGGCTTTGTGGTGCAGTTTGGGCATCTGAACATTCCCCTCTTGAAGTACGCCGCCTTCCCCTTCTCCCTGATCTTCTAGGATTCCTTCTCAATGAAGGACTCTTTGTTGCCGTCCTCCACGTCATCTCCAGAGTTATACTACACACACAAATTAATTGCAGGAACACATTATGCATTCATATAGGCATTATGGAGCCAGAACACACACTTCTGATTCAGAATGATGCAATGAACAAACATCAGATAATTCCCATTTACCAAATTTTAATGAACAAACAAAGAAAAAATTCATGTACAGTAATCTAATTAAACAAACAACATTAAAACACTCTCTACATCAATTTCATTAAAAAGCCCACCAACATGCATTCATATAGTGCTTACGCTAAACTAAAATAGTTGGGATTACCTCATACGGGTCGTCGTCGTCGTAGTCAGAGTCATACGGGCTCTTGAACCCAGTCTTGGCGAGCTTCCTCTTCATGCCTGCAGCTTCCTTTTCCTACAATATAAGTAATTCGATTAGTACAAACTATGTAACACAGTATTCAAAAGGTCAAGCATTCAACAATGTGCTTCTAATTACATTCATAGTGCTGCTACATCAACCACCCTATTCAGGAACATACGTAGCCTGATTTATACAAAATAAAATTTAAATATTGCACAATTGGGCTGCTCAGCCCCTGCCGTGCCCCGGTGAGGGGATAACCACAACAAATCTATCAACATATCCGGCACATAATAAAATCTAAGCACATGCAGCAATCAAGATCCCAATTCAAAACCTAACTCTTATTAAATCCTTACTAATAATCCGAATAAAATGCAAGAGAGGGGGAAGACCTAGGCAAAATTTAGGAATGGGTGTTCGTATATATCAAGCACATGACCTAGGTGAAATCTTTACTAATAAGAGAAAGATTCCGTTGATTCAAGCAAACAAAATGCAAAAGTTCGCCAACACATGCAAAAGCAGAGTGTCTTCTGCTCTCTGAATATATGCTAAATCTCCTGCTTATTAACGATAACTATGAAAGCAGGGGAACACGAAGCATTACCACATCCACATGCACAAATCAAGATTGAAATTAAAGAAATCCAAGTCTCGATAAATCTATGTAGCATTCAAGCACGGATCAACTATAAAAAAACCAGAAAACCTCATCTAAAAAACCCACCTCATCGTCGTGAGCCTGCGCATCACCGCTCGAGGTCGCGTCCTCCTGCTTCGGCACCTCCTTCTCAAGATCCGCAGCGGCGACAGCGGTTGCGGTCGTGTCTTCCTGCTTCGGCACCTCCTTCTCAAGATCCACAGCGGCGACAGCGGTTGCGGTCGTGTCCTGCTTCGGCACCTCCTTCTCAAGATCCGCAATGGCGACGGCGCGACGAGCGCCCTCCATTGGGTGTGCGAGACGAGAGCAACGGGGAGATGGTGCGATGGGAGAGAGCGAGAAGACGAAGTGGGGGTAGTGGGAGATGAGGCGCCGAGGGAGACGATCCGCCGGGAGGCAGTTCCCTCTTTATACGATGTGACAGTTCCTGCAACGTCCCGTCCACCACGTGCCGTCCGGGACATCTTACAAAAAAAACAAATGGCATAAACACCTTCAAAAAAACAAATGGCCCGCATGTAAGTGTTGGCACGAACCGGTTCGATCGGACTTTGTGTCTCGCTCGAACCTGGTCGACCGAGCCAGTCTACTCCTTCCCGCATCAGCTCTTCTTCTCTACTCGCGCTCTTCCCCCCTCGTCGCCAAAGCTCGTCGGCCGCCACCACCTCCGCAGCGCCATGGTTTACGAGGATGAGAGTAGCAACGACCTATCGAGCCTGGACATCAGCTCTTCCTCGGACGGCATGATCTACCGGGTAATTTGTAGAGCTAGGGTTAGGTTTAGGGTTTCGGTTTCTTCACATTGGGGATTTATCTCTGTTTCTTGGTTCTTCCTTAGATCCCTGCTGGCATCGACGACGAAGACTACATGGGCATCGAGAATTCTGCCCTGGATGTTTACTTGGAGCATGGGCTGCCGCCTGAGCGTCGCGTAGCATTCGAAGGATTTGAGACAGGGAGAAGATTTTTAGTGTGTGCCTAACCGGTTAGTTCTATCTTCTTTAGTGTTAGACATGCATGAGGTTGCTTCTGTTTTCTCTATCCGGTTGTTCCCTGCAATTTTGTTTGATTAGCTCAAAATATTCCGACTGTCATTGTTTGTTTAGCTCAAAAGATTAAGACTGTCATTGTTTGTTTAGCTGAAAAGATTCGGACTGTCAGTGTTTACTACATCATTGTCATTGTTTGTTTAGCTAAAATATTCAGACCGTCATTGTTTATTTAGCTCAAAAGATACAGACTGTCAGTGTTTACTACATCACTGTCATTGTTTGTTTAGCTCAAATATTCAGACTGTCATTGTTTATTACAACACTATCATTGCTAGTTTAGCTAAAAGATTCTGGCTTGTTACAACACTGTCATTTCTTGTTTATTACAACACTGTCATTGCATGTTTATTATAGAATTTTGGCTTGTTATTTTCTGGTTATTTTGTATTGCTGAAGTACTGGTTATTTTGTATTGCAGCCACCTCAAAACTATGGTTTTGTTGGTTGGGTAAACCAAGAGTGTCCTCCCACAATGCAAAATGCATTGTTAAAACTGTGGGAAATGTTGGAAGACAGCAAGAGTGCTAGGAGGGACGATAATTTGGAGAATTCACTAAAAATTCACCACCTCACAGAGGAGAAAAGAAATCTTGATCCAAAGGAGGAGAGGGTCTTGGATTTGAGCTACATGAAGGTGAATGGCCATGGTGCAGAGATCTCTAGCTCTGTTGTGTCTGTCATGAAGTCTGAGATTGAGAAGAAAGAGGTAGAGATAATGGAAGTTAAAGGGAAGTATTCAGTGCTTATGAACCTTGTAGAAGCTCAAGGCAGGGTCATTAGGACCCAGAAGGAAAATCATTTGAAGGAGGAGGAGAAGCTTACTGAAGAGAACTACAATTTGAAGCTTTAGGTTGATAAACTATCAAAATCTGAGGACAAACTTAATGATGAAATTGTGGTGCTGAACCTTCACATTGATGGTTTGAAGAAAGGAATTGAGAATATGATTAAACGCAGGGATGAGCTGAAGATCCAGATTGCTGATCAGTTGAAGGCATTAGAGAACAACCAAGAGAAGTTGAAGATGATCAGGGACATTTTGGATGGATGAGCTCATCAGATGAAGATGAAGTCCACTATGCTATGGTTGATGTGTTGTTGTGTTGCTGTGTTGCTCTTTTGTACCAATGTTGTAATGCAAGATTACCAGAATCTCTATATTATGTATGATTAAGTGACTCCACTATGCTATGTTTGTAACTGTACTATGCTATTGTTGGTGTGTTGCTCTTTTGTAGCAATTTTGTAATGCAAGATGAGAAGAATCTCTTAATTATGTATGATTAAGTGACTTTATCTTTGTTGAACCCAAGTATGTTGATAGATTGGTTGATCTTACTTGTTGTATCTTATTTGTTCGTAGATTGGTTTAAGTGACTTCTTATTTGTTGCAAATGTCTTTAAGTGCCCATGAAAATTATGTGAAATCTGCTAGCTAAAGAGAACTAGACTGGTATATGCTATTTGTTGTATTATATGAAATCTGCTAGCTAAAGAGAGCTCTTAATTTGTTGTATTATGTGTTTAAGTGTCCATGACAATGAAGTGTCCTAACCTGTAGCTATAAACAGATCATGACCATCAATTAGACATAAAAAGACATCATAGAACCAGCAACCAACAAATTCACTTAATACTTATCACACATCAGTTACTACCAGCAAATACAACCAACAAATACACATCATAGAACTTAGTACTGATCATACAACCAGAAGATACTCTGAATACACATCATTATTCATGGTTTCCATTGGCAGTAAAAATGCCATCCAGTCAGAATGGTTTCTTGGTGTAGGAGCAGCTTATGAACCTCCAGGAGATGATGATGAAGCCCCAGCAACAAATCTTGTGGCAGGAGCAGATGATGATGAACCTCCAGCAGCAAATCTTGGGGCAGTGAAAGGCCTATTAACACTGCCACTAGTTGTTGATCTTCTGGCATAGTTTGCTGAAATGGTCTCACATTTTGCAGAAGTGTGCATGTTGGAATGACAAACAATGTTGATTAAAGAAGTTTTCATCTTCCTTGTATCAAAAATTCATTTTTCATTTTTCAAGTGCCCGAAATGAGTTTTTTTGTGAAGGACCTACCATCTATTTGTTTCAAAATTGCTACAAATCATTTTTTAACATACTAGGCCATATTTATTGTACAATTTACAAAATGGTTGGGTGTCAAAAGCTTTTATCCATCTCTCATGAAAAAGACAAATCAATATCGAATCATCTCGAAGCGGTCAAATTTAAACTGCGGCTGCCTTATAGTTTGCTCTTTATTTTTTCCAAAAATCATTTCTAGGTACACAAGTATCTATTTAATCATAGAAACACCAAAAGGTTTCCAAGATTCAACCACTAGGTAGGAACGGTCATGCGTGCCGTTTCGACCGCATTTTGAAACGCGCATGAAAAATTCAAAAAAAAAATCAAAAAACTGGGAAACCTTTGCATTATGTCATCATATGTGATAAAGCTACCATGTAAAATAATAAACTTGTAATACGACAATTATTTTTAAAATGTGTTCACACAAATGAGCTATCATGTGTGAAGATTCATGGCTTTCAAGCCACATGATCAATCTCATGGCCGTATTCATGGCATAGTTTGTTGAAATGGTCTTATATTTTTCATAATGTTGCATGTTGCAATGACAAACAATGTTGATTAAGGAAGTTTTCATCTTCCTTGTATGAAAAATTCATTTTTCATTTTTCAAGTGCCCGAAATGAGTTTTTTTGTGAATGACCTACCATATATTTGTTTCAAAATTGGTCCAAATCATTTTTCTAACTTACTAGGCCATATTTAACGCACAATTGACAAAATGGTTGGGTGTCAAAAGATTTTATCCATCTCTCGTGAAAAAGACAAATCTATGTCGAATCCGCTCGAAGCTGGTCAAATTTGAACGGCGGCTGCCTTACAGTTTGCTCTTTATTTTTTTCCAAAAATCATTTCTAGGTACACAAGTATCTATTTAATCATAGAAACACCAAAAGGTTTCCAAGATTCAACCACTAGGTAGGAACGGTCATGCCTGCCGTTTCGACCACATTTTGAAACAGGCATGAAAAATTAAAAAAAAATCAACAAAATGGAAACCTTTGCATTATGTCATCATATGTGATAAAGTTACCATGTAAAATAATAAAATTGTAATACGACAATTATTTTTATAAAGTGTTCACACAAATGAGCTATCATGTGTGAAGATTCATGGCTTTCAAGCCACATGATCAATCTCATGACCATATGCATGGCATAGTTTGTTGAAATAGTCTCAGATTTTGCATAATGGTGCATGTTGGAATGACAAACAATGTTGATTCAGGAAGTTTTCATCTTCCTTGTATGAAAAATTCATTTTTCATTTTTCAAGTGCCTGAAATGAGTTTTTTTGTGAAGGACCTACCATATATTTGTTTCAAAATTGGTCCAATTCATTTTTCTAACATACTAGGCCATATTTAATGTACAATTGACAAAATGGTTGGGTGTCAAAATCTTTTCTTCATCTCTCGTGAAAAAGACAAATCTATGTCGAATCAGCTCGAAGCGGGTCAAATTTGAACTGCGGCTGCCTTATAGTTTGCTCTTTATTTTTTCCAAAAACCATTTCTAGGTACACAAGTGTCTATTTAATCATAGAAACTCCAAAAGGTTTCCAAGATTCAGCCACTAGGTAGGAACGGTCATGCCCGCCGGTTCGACCGCATTTTGAAATGGCCATGAAAAATTCAAAAAAAAAAATCAAAAAAATGGGAAACCTTCGTGTCGCATCATCACATGTGACCTGCCAACTAGAAAAGATATATAAATTTTAGTACCGAGGTCTTCTTGAACTATTCGGTATGATTTTAACCATTATTTCTACAATGTTTATAAAAAATAAAAAGAAAAAGTCTGCCTCCAAACCCCAAAAAACTAGTGAAAATTTTCCCTCTCACCCCACCAAATTTTCCCTCTCACCCCACCAAAACTTCCCTCCACTCCCTCTCCCACTCCCCTCTCCATTCCACTCCCCACTACCCACGCGGGATCCATTCCACTCCCCACTCCGCCGCCCCTCCCCTGTTCCGTGCCGCCCCGCCGCCCCTCCCGTGCTCCGCGCCGCCCCTCCGCCCCTCTCCCCTCTCCCCGACGACGACTACATCGACGATGTCGACGGCTACATCTACATTGACGACGTCGATGGCTACATCTACATCGACAACGACGGATACATCTACATCGACGTCGACGGCTACAACTACATCGACGACGACAACGGGTACATCTACATAATCAACAACCGACGACGATAGGTACCTCTCCCCTCGACCCATCTCCCGTTGATAGATCCCCTCATGTGTTCTTCTAGTAGATCTTCTAGGGTTTGATAGATCCCCCTCATGTGTTCTTCTAGGGTTCATGGGGCTGGATCAATGGGGATGGTTCGGTACATTCATGGGGTTAGGGTTAGGGTTCATGGGGTAAATATGTCCGCTGATGTGGTTGTGTAGATTCATGGGGTTAGGGTTGTAATTGTCATGGGGCTGGATCAATGGGGCTGGATCATGGGGTCCTGCATTTGTGATGGGTAACAAATGGGGGTACATCCCCCACCTGGTCGATTTAGGTTTAGGATTCAGTCAATCTAGGAGCTCCTGGAGGTTCTTGTTCATGTTCATGGGATTTATTCCTAGTGGTTCGTTCTATCCCCCTCTGGTAGTCTGCTTCATGGAGTTAGGGTTCATGTTCATGTTGCTTGACTACTATGGGTTGCTTGCTTGCTAGCATACCTGGTTAATTAGAGTTTCCATCAGCAATACTTGCTTGTATCAGTAGCACTTGGAGAAGAAGCTACTAGGGTTGGTATCAACATTACTTGCTTGCTTGCTCCTCTTCAACTTTTGTCCTTGCTTGTTTCTGTCAGTAGCACTATGCTTGTTTCTATCAGTAGCACTTTTTTTGCTTGCTTGCTTGTATTAGTAGCACTTATGCACTTTGCTTGCTTGCTTGCTTGTATTAGTAGCACTTATGCACTTTGCTTGCTTGCTTGCACACTGCTTGCTTCTTTATTCACCAAATGTTGGGCAACCAGTTGCTATGAATGCATATGTGTGCCTCCATTAGGGATATCATTGAGTAATTACTTTGCTTATAGATGATTGCAGGTACATGGATAAAATTGCAAGTTAAAACATAAAAGAAATTGTTGTACATAGTTAATGCATTGCTTCACATATATAGTTTTCTTCAACTATCATTTTAGTACATTACTACCTCCTGTTTCACATGTTTTAATACTGATGCATTGCTACACTTGTATGTGCATGCTAGTCCAAGTGCTTCAATTTAGTTGCTTGCTTCAACTGTCAGTTTAGTACTGATGCATTAACTATATGTGCATTGCTACACGTGTATGTGCATGCTGGTCCAAGTGTTTAACATGTATTAGTACTGATGCATTAACTACATCACTATATTGTTGATTCAACAAGTTTGCTTCACATGTATTACATGTATGTGCATGCTCGTCTAAATGCTTTCCTTTATTGATATAAGTGCATCATTTTACTTTATCCCTGTTGTATCTGATTGTTGTTTATTCTATTTTGCAAGCACCACCTCAAGATCATCCATGTCAAGGATGACAAGGTCAAACCCGAGGCCAACCAGTGGTATGCAAGTTGCTCCTTGTGGTTATACTGTCAGATTTATAAAATGTGTCTTAATATGCTAAGTGAAATGTAATATGCTAAGTGAAATGTCTTCGAGGCTGGTGATGTAAAATACTATCAGATTTTATTATGCAAATGTATTGCTGTAATCAGAATTAGCTGGCTTAGCTATGCCTGTGTACTGTTACTCTTCCTTAGTTGAATAAGTAGGATTAAATGATAATAAAATATCATACAATATGTTTGGCTGTCTGTCCATGCATTCCAACAATTAACCTAATAATTATGTTTACTTTTCCTTGCAAAGATGAGCATCCTCTCACCGAGTACGAGAAGGTTAGGGCTAGAAATATGATCAGGAACAATCGGATATTCCAGTCCCTTGGCATTGATGCAATAGCGTCAATGATTAGGAAAACAAATGATGTACAAGAAGGTACAACTAATTGGGTTCAGGAAGGCAGTGGAGTTATCAGTGATGACCCAGAGTACAATCCTAAGGAGGATGAAGTTGTAGTGCACAAGACTGTTAAGGTGCAAACTTTGTCTTGCTTGGAGGGTTCGGGTTCTTGTATGCTCTGTGTTTCCTTGTGCTCACATATTTATCTTGTGATCTATTTTTTTCTGTGCTATTTGTACAAGGCATTGAAGGAATCTAGAACGAAGAGGCCTGGTGTTAAGAAGATAGCCAGCAAGAAGAGGAAGAGCTCAGAAGCATCTCCTGCAATGCCTCCAGGAAGGGTGATGGCCCCACCTCCAGGACAAACAAAGAGGATCCTTGAACCTGATGAACCTGATAGAGTCACAAGGCATACAGGAACTATGGCGGCTGCGACGGACCATTAGGAAAGTCTGCTGGGCATGGACTTTGAGAGCTCGATGGAAATGCGTGATGAGTTTTCGCGGATGGACGAAGAAGTCTCAGGAACAGGAAGAGAAGTTAGCCCACTTGATGGCTCTCTTCGGCGCTAAAGCATTGTAGAAGTTGAAGCTGTCGTAGAACCTATCCTAGAAACAGTGAAGTGGGCTAACTTCTCAAGAACCTGATGAAGTTAGCCCACTTGATTGGTCATTCTGGTGATGAAACAATGTCTTGCTCTATTTGAACCTGTGAACCTGATGAAGTATTTGGTGAAGCTGTGCACCTGTGAAGTTGTCAATTATTTAAGTTTTGTTTGGACCATTTTGTTTGGGCACTAAAGTTAGTTTGGACAGCAAAAAGGCCGAGGCCCAAACAAGAAATAGACTAAGAAGGCTTGGGCCTAAAAAAAGAGTAGGCCAAGGCCCAAATTAGAATTTGTCTAAAAAGGCTTGGGCCTCAAAAAAGAGAGGGCCAAGGCCCAAACAAGAACTGGACTAAAAAGAGTAGGCCAAGGCCCAAAAGAAAAGTGGACTAATAAAAAACCTGCTCAGTAAAAGATTCTATCCCAGAAAATAAAACGCCAAATTATTGGGCCCGGCCCATGTAGACGACCGGAATGGACCAGGCTGAATCTTATTTACGACCTTTTCATATGGTCATAATTCTGCCACGTCAGCCTGCCACGGTGGATCTGACATGGTGCGGGAAGATTGCTAGTGACCAAATCATTTGGTCGTTAAACCTATGACCTTTTGTTTGGTCATAAAATCCTACGACCAATCCAGAAAAAGGTCGTTATAGTTCATTAAAGACCCTCAGCTTTAGACCTTCTGTTTTTGGTCATAAAAAGGTCATAAATGGAAATCAATGACCATTCAGTGACCAATATTGAAGGTCGTTAGTTGACATATTTCTTGTAGTGCTCGAGTGTTGGTCGATGGTGGCAGCAGCATAAACATCCTGTACCGTGACACCTTGCTCAAGCTTGGGCTAACGGAGAAGGACCTCCAGCCGATCAACACTGTCTTCAACGGCATTATGACGGGACAGTCCTGCTCGCCGATCGGCAATATCCAGCTGGATGTCCTCTTCGGCGACAATGCGCACTTCCGCCGAGAACCAATCTAGTTCGAGGTGGTGGATCTCAACAGCCCCTAATATGCGCTGCTGGGCAGGCCGGCTTTGGCCAAATTCATGGCCATCCCCCACTATGCCTACCTCAAGATGATGATGCCAGGTCCAAATGGCATCATTACCATTGTTTGTGACTACAAGAAGTCGCTTGAGTGCGCAAAAGACAGCAGCCGTCTGGCCGATGCCCTAGTGATTGCCGAGGAAAAGAGGCGGATCGACCGGCTCGTTGCTCAGGCTACTGAGCAGCCGGCGATCCCTATTCCACCATCCCAGTCGGCCGGTGAGGGCTCATTCAAGCCAGCCAAGGAGACCAAGCAGGTGCCAATCGACCCTGCGAACCCCAAGCAGTGCGTCACCATCGGTGCTAACCTCAGGACCAAATAGGAAGGCTAGCTCGTCGACTTCCTCCGTGAGAATCGGGACATCTTTGCATGGTCTCCAAATGACATGCCAGGGGTTCCGAGGAAGTACGCCGAGCACAAGCTTCATGTGCGGCCGGATGCCAATCCGACGCACAATTGGAGAAGAAATCGCCCAGCTGCTCGCACCCGGCTTCATGATGGAGGTTTTCCACCCGGACTGGTTTGCCAACCCAGTCCTGGTGCTGAAGAAGAACAACACATGGCGAATGTGTATCGACTACACAAGCCTGAATAAGGCGTGCCCGAAAGACCCTTTCGCTTTGTCCAGGATAGATCAAGTGATTGACTCAACAGCCGGCTGCGAACTGCTGTCCTTTCTGGACGCTTATTTTGGCTATCATCAAATCAAGCTAGATCCAGCGGATCGACTGAAGACCTCCTTCATCACGCCTTCGGGGCCTATTGCTACACCACCATGATGTTCGGTCTGAAGAACACCGGTGCCATGTTTCAGCGTTGCATGCAGCAATGCCTCCTGCCGCAGATCGGCAGGAACATCCACGTCTATGTGGATTACATCATCGTCAAGACCAATCAGCATTTCAGTCTCCTTGAAGACTTCCGAGAGACGTTCGCTAACCTGTGCGAATACAAGATCTGGCTCAACCTGGAGAAGTGGATATTCGGGGTGCCACGCGGAAAGCTCTTGGGGTTCTTCGTGTCGGCTCGTGGCATCGAAGCGAACCCTAAGAAGATCGGAACCATCGAGCAGATGGTGAAGCCGGCTCGAATCCTTGACGTCCAGAAGTTCGCCGGTTGCGCGGTGTCCCTTAGCCAGTTTGTCAGCCGGCTGGGCGAGAAGGCGCTTCCACTCTATGAAATAATGAAGAAGACGACCAAGTTCGAGTGGAACGACCAGGCGGACGAAGGTTTCTGCGACCTCAAATGCGTCATCTGAAGCCTGCCAATCTTGACGGTGCCGGCTGAAAGGGAACCCATCCTCATATACATTGCAGCAACCACTCGAGTGGTCAGTGTGGTTCTGGTAGTCGAGCGCAAGGAGGAGGGTGAGGTACTGTTAGTGCAATGCCCTATCTATTACCTCGGCGAGGTCTTGTCCGCCTCCAAGAAAAACTACGCCCACTATCAAAAGATGTGTTATGGTGTTTACCTGGCTGCAAAAAAGTTGAAGCAATACTTCCAAGAGCATGCCATCACTGTGGTGAGCACTGCTCCACTTCCAGAAATCATGGGCAACCGCGATGCCATGGGCAGGATTGCCAAGTGGCCCATCTCTATGGCAGACCACGACATCCGTTACGAGCCGCGCACTGCCATCAAGTCCCAGGTGGTGGCTGACTTCCTCGTCGATTGGGCTGAAACCCAGTTCATGCCGCCGCCTCCAGACTCCACTCATTGGTGGATGCACTTCGACGGCTAAAAAATGCGAACTGGTCTGGGAGCCGGCATTGTCTTGACGTCTCCCAAAGGAGACCAACTCAAGTATGCTCTCCAGATACACTTCATCGCCTCCAACAACGTCGTCGAGTACAAAGCGCTTTCTCATGGCCTCCGCCTTGCCACAGAGATTGGCATCCAGCGGATCCTTTGCTTCGGAGACTCGTATCTTGTGGTGTAACAAGTCCCTGGCGAATGAGATGCCAGGGACGCCAACATGGCGAGCTACCGCTTCCTCATCCAGCATCTCAGTGGCCCTTTTGAGGGCTGCAAGTTCCATCATGTCCCCAGGGCGGACAACGAGGCGGCTGCCACCTTAGCCAAAATCGGCTCCACAAGGTAGGCAATACCAGCTGGCGTCTCACTCGAGCAATTGCACAAGTCATCCATCAAGCCGTCTCCGGAGTCGGCATCGATCTTTGTGCCGACAGATCCTACAATGCGAACGACGTTGGCTACGCCAGTTCCGCTGGCTACAGCCACTGTACCTGCTACACTAGCTATGCCAACTCCAACAGCTGCACCGGCTACAATTGCTTCACCAGCTACAACAACTCCGGTCACGCCAAGCCTCGAATCCTGTCGCCTCGACACCAAGTGGGTGGCCGTCATGGAGGTAGACGGCGTGTCGGCTACCACAGCGGCATCAGAGACAGAAGGTCTCGAGCCTGCGACTACATCAACAAACGCGGGGGCTGCTGAAGCCCGTGGCATTCAAGTCGAGGCGGAGCCGGCTCCTATGTCGGCTTCGTCGTGGGCTCAACCCATCTTGGCCTTCCTTCTTCACGTCAAACTTCCCCAAGATGAGGTGGAGGCAAGGCAGATCCAGCGTCGATTAGCAGCCTACGCCATAATCGTTCGCCAGCTGGTTCGGTGTATCGTGACTGGCGTGTTCCAGCGCTGCGTCGAGTCAGAAAAGGGACAGGAGATCCTGAGAGACATACATCAGGGTGAGTGTGGGCATCATGCCGCCTCTAGAACCCTGGTGGCCAAGGCGTTCCATCACAGATTCTACTGGCCCACGACCCTCGAGGAGGCGGTGGACATGGTCAACAAGTGTTAAGGCTGGCAACGCTTCAGCACGCAGAGCCACATGCCGGCCTCGGCCCTCAAAACCATCCCCCTGTCATGGTCGCTTGCCGTGTGGGGGTTGGATATGGTGGGGCCATTCAAGACCGCTCGAGGCGGCATGACGCATCTCTTGGTGGCTGTCGACAAATTTACCAAATGGATCGAGGCTAGGTCCATCAAGAAACTTGACGGCCCCATGGCCATTAGGTTCATCAACGACATCACTGTCCGCTACGGCGTCCCCCACAGCATCATCACCGACAACGACGCCAATTTCGCCAAGGGTGCTCTGGCACTCTACTGCTCCAAGGAAGGCATCCGGCTCGACTTGGCCTCGGTGGCGCACCCACAATCCAATGGCCAGGTAGAAAGGGGGAACGGTCTGATCCTGGACGGCATCATGCCAAGACTGGTGGAGCCACTTGTCAGGTCAGCCGGCTGCTGGATTGAAGAGCTGTCGGCTGTGTTGTGGAGCCTTCGCACCAGCCCAACCGGTCAACCGGCTTCACACCATTCTTTCTGGTATACGGGTCCGATGCAATCATCCCCACAGATGTTGAGTTCAACTCTCCTTGGGTCAGCCTATACACAGAGACGGAGACAAAGGAGGCAAGAGAAGACGACGTCGATCAGCTCGAAGAGACACGAGATCTAGCCTTGAGCCGGACGGCCATATATGAACATAAGCTGAGATACTACCACATCAAGAAGATCAAGCCCCTCTCTTTCAGAGAGGGAGACTTGGTGCTCAGAAGAATCCAACGGACACCTGGCCAGCACAAGCTCTCTTCCCCATGGGAGGGACCTTTCATCATCAGCCGCGCGTTGCATAACAATGCATACTATCTAATAGACGCCTAGAAGCCAAGGAAGCGCAAGAGAGACGACTCCGGCCAGGAACTGAAGCGTCCATGGAACGCGTCATTGCTTCGCCCGTTCTATTTCTAGAGTGCAAAAGAAAAAGCATGTACGTATGTATCTGACTCCCTTTTCGGGATTTTTAATGAATGAACGCAATGGGTGTTTCAAGCCGGTGC
This sequence comes from Hordeum vulgare subsp. vulgare, assembly GCF_904849725.1. Classification (NCBI taxonomy): domain Eukaryota; kingdom Viridiplantae; phylum Streptophyta; class Magnoliopsida; order Poales; family Poaceae; genus Hordeum; species Hordeum vulgare. The sequence goes on from NC_058522.1 coordinate 68,508,333, forward strand.
TTGAGACACACCTCTTTCAGATTCATGGCAAGAGTTTCTCACTCGTTTGTGAGTTCCCTGGTCCGGCTCTACGGGCTCGAGGGCTCGCCAGTCGGCCCAGAAGGTTTCCTTAGTTGTAGCTAAGCGTATGGTGTACGATGGGTCGAACCCTTGCCGTCTCGCACGATCTACAGTCCAGCTCCCGGCTTTCCGGCTAACGAGACGGTGGAAGGGAAGGCAGGCTACATGAAACGCTTAAACTACAAAGAAGATTGTCGGCTCAGGTTGGTTTTGATCGCTTTCGATCTTATTTTCTAGCCGGCCTCTGCTGGCTCGCTTTTGAGTCTAAAACTCTTGATGGCTTCGAAAAGTGTAAGTCTGATGATCTCAAAGGCAGAAGCTTCGTCCCAGTCACAGACCGGCTCCCGGTTGTCGGGCTAGCGAGACTAATATTAGAGAGAACAAAGGAGTTGGATGGAAAGGAGTCAAACAGGAATCAAAGGACGAAAGTGCGAGTCAGCAAGCATAGTGCTCACAAATTCAATGCAGAATGACATAGCATATATTACATTCAAAAGCATTCAGAGGCCCACGACCGAAGTTCATTACAATAAGACAACCCTAGCGGGTGGAACTGTTGGACTGACGACAAAATGCAGATGAAAAACAAAAAGGACAAGCTAAGGGGCGGCGGCTCCGTCAGCGGCCCCAGCTGCAGCTCCTGAACTGGTTACTTCACCATCGCCGACTACGCCTCTGCCTCGAGAGCCTTCGGCACCGTCCTTCACGGTCGAGTTTGCGTAGGCCTCGTTGTTGGAGTCGGCGTATCGAGACCCCAATCCTAAGCCATAGGAATCCAGCATGTAACACATCGCATCTCTTTGCGGTCTCACGCACGGTTATCCCCACGGCTGCAGCCTTACCTTAGCCGGGACAGTTTGCGCCTTTTGACTCGCGTATGCAATTGTGTCGCTAGCAATCCAATGTCAAAGAACCCGGATCGTCATGTCTAGTCATAAACTCAAGCGGCAGTTCCGTACAGGGACATGCATACATGACCCAGCAAAGGAGGTGTCGGTCATCAGCGAATGTAGACGAGTCGTAGCAAGCTACAAGGACTCCATTACATACGCGTGACATTTCCCAAAGGGACAGACACAACAGCTAAGAAGGACACATGTCGGTCAACCAATGTGTCCGGAGTAGTAGCGAACTACCATGGCTCGATGGAATCACAAAGGGGCATTTCCCTGTAAGGAGTGCTACTAAGGCATACGACTAGGTATTCGAACCCCATACATATCAAGTACAGCACACGTACGCATGGCATACCGATATGTATAAATACATCGATGGCATCACAACATAACCATAAACATACAAACTTTATTTAGAAGGCTCGAAAGAGCCTCACACATAATATTACACAGATAGGGGTCTCACGACCCATCATCACAAGTAATAAACACAAGTCTTACAAGCCAACGGAAGATTAAAACTATTTGAGTACACACAGATGGAAAGATAAAGGCACATGGCCTGACTATCTACAGACCCAACCTAGGGCCAGGTCGTAGCTGGGACACCACCTACTCGTCGTCGTCAACGCCTAGGTAGAACTCTCCATTAGGGTCATTAACAACCTCTGCAACAATTTATTAAGCAAATGTGAGTACAAGAGTACTCAGCAAGACTTTAGGATAATCTATCTACTCATGCAATGTATCAACAAGGAGTTGTGGGGTTTCATGCAGAAAGCCAGCCTTTGCCTCTTGGCTAGACAACTTGCATTTTCAAATAGCTTTGACAACTTTGTTTTCTCGCGCAGGAGTCCACTAACACCACAACAATACTCCATCGTGGAATCATTCCGTCTCCCTACGGAAATGCCATCCACGACACTCACACTTATCTTGACAATTTTATGAGTAGCCATTATAGTTATCTATGAACAACATACGATTCCAAGTAGTCCATATCCGCGGACACGACTATTCGAATAGCTCATAACCCTGCAGGGGTGTACTTCTTCACACACGCTCTCGCCACTTATCCCCATGTGCACGTCACGCACCTCGGAAACCTTCAAGCAGAAGCCCAGCGAGGGAGTTGGCCACGATCGTTAACCACTATAATACCTAGTCCAGGTTTATCGCCTATCTAAGGGTAACCCGCTCGGAAGTCCGGCCGAGGTTTCCGCCACGGCCCCAAACGACGTGCGTAGGGTTCCCAAGCCCACCATCCAGGTGCCACTTGGTATACCGTGCCACTACCTACCGCATCATAGCCCACCTCTAAGGTCAGCACCACGCATGGCCTCCAGCATGACTATAAACACCAGAAACTACTTGCAACTCCTGGACCGAGTACTAGGCGATTAATAAGTCGAGAGGGTCTGTTAAGTATCCCAACGTGTGGTAGTATCTGGTCTTGGATTACATACACGGAACTCAGTTCCTAAGGACAGTTCCAATGAAACAACCCGCCATGTACTCCTACATAGCCTTTCACCGGTACCTTTACCAAATCAAGTTCAACGCACAACCTTTACTAACTGAACACATTCTCATGATCATGTTCATCATCCAGATGACAGACCATACACAACTCCAAGCATAGCATGCATAGCAGGATAAGGCACATCAGGGCTCAAGCATCTACCAGGTATGCTAGGTTGCAAGGTTCAGCTATTTACTATGACAAGGACATGTCATGCAAAGGAAGTGGGTTCAACTAACATGGTAAAAGCATTGAAAGCATTCAAAGGAAGGAGGGCATTTCGCGCGGGGCTGGGCTCCTAGAGCATCTACGCGACGAGCTAGAGCCATTGCAGGCCTCGGATGGCCCAACCGGTCACCGTAGGGCCACCGGCGACGAGCTACCGCCGCGGTCCTCGTCGGGCTCCGGTGAAACTAGGCCTAAAGCACGAAATCGAGAGGGGGAACAAGGGGGAAGGCACCCTGAGCTCACAGGGAGTACAACGGCGTCGAAAGCGGGCTCGGGGACGGCCCGAGGAAGGAGAACGGCGGTGGTGAACGTCGGCGATCCGTGGAAGAAGACGATGGAGATCCGGCGATGCAGGGATCGGGGGCTTCTTTCCTTTGGCAGAGACGACCAACTCGACGAGGCGGAGAGAACGACACTCTCAGGGGCTGGGAAGGACAGCCGGAGCGATGGCTAGCTCGAGCTCAAGCTCGTGGTCATGGCGGCCGAGGAAGAAAGAGAGGAGAGAGATCGAATGGGGAGAGGATGAGGTTGGGAATGGATCCCGGAGGCCTTATCCCTCCTCTCCAGCGCATCAGGGAGGTCTAGGCAGACGCACCGGTGCGTGGCCGTGCCGGAACAAGCGGCGACCACCTCCTGCTGCTCGCTGGCATGAGGAAGATGACACGCGTCGGGGTGGGCTGGGCCTCAGGTGAGCGACATGTAAGTTTCTTTCATTTTTTTCCATTTCTGTTTCTCTTATTTACTTACTAACTTTGTTTTGTTTTACTTTTCGCTCCAAACTATTCCTAAAATAGTTTGAAACATGCTGAAATGTTATTTGAAATATTTCCAAATATTTATAAATGTTTTAGCATTTTTGAAATCTTTGAAATATCTAAAATCAATTATATAATTGATTTCAGTAGCTTTTAACTTTAAAATAAAATGCCAAAAGCATTTTGAAAATATGTTTCATCTCTGATATCTTGTTTTCAACATTTAACACAAAAGATGAACTTTTCTAATGGCCATTTTGGGTTCATTGATTTGGCACTTGTTGAAATATTTCATGAATAAAGAGTGGCTAGAATTTTTCTTTGGTTTTCTTTGCTTTTTTTTTGGATTTCATTTTGTTTTCTTGGATGCAAGGAAAGAAGACATGAGCACAACTTGCTAACCCTAATAGGGAGCAGGGATGTGACACGGCGGCTTCCTCCTCGAAGGCCACCTCGGTAGAACTGCCTTCGGCATCCTAAGGCTGCAGATGGAACACGTCCTCAAGGACCATGTTGCCATCTGCATCATTCTCCAGGCCGAACTCGTCCCAAGCGGCGAAGGAAGCAATGCCGTTGGCCCTCACTTGCAGCTGGTCCTCCAGAGCTACCAGCTCCTCCTCCGAACAGGTGCGTTGGGATGCGAGATTGCCCAAGTCCAGGATTCGGTACCAGGACTTGGCCAAGCGAAGCGCCAGGTATGCGCCAGTGCGCGCGGCTGAGGCGCGCCACGCGTCGAGGCGGGAGGTGCCGGCATCAAGCCAGCGGGACAGCCGACTCATGGACGACGGCTCCACGGCGTTGGGCCACAATGCCTTCACCATCTCCATCGTGCGCTCCGGAGCTGATCCAGGGAGCAGGCCACTTCAAGCAGGCGGGCCTTGAGGCCGGTGGCTATCTCCTCCACGAACCAGTCGGCGTCGGCGTCCACCTCTTCACCAGCGGCGCGACGCTCTTCGTGGCTGGTCTCCATAGCCGTCTCCGTTGCTTGCTGTGTCCCAAGGAAGAGCCCTGGGGTGTGGGGGGTGGTAAGAAGAAGAACGAGGGAGGATGCCAACAAAAAAAAAGATCAAATTAAGATGAAGGGAACTTACGGTTGAAGTTGATGTCGGTCTCGCGGGCCTCCTCCAGGGCCTCGCGCTCCTGTGTTACGGTCTCTTGAGCCACGCGGGAGAGCTCGCCTCGGAGGGCCTGGGCCGCCTCCGTATCATTCGCCAGCTGCGCCTGCACTTGGGTCAGGGCGGCCTCCTTCTCCTTCAGGGCAGTGTCCTTAAGCTTCATCTCTTCGAGATGAGCCGTCTTCAGGCACTCTGTGTCGGCAGTGTGGGAGGTGTCCTTCTCTTGAAGGGTGGTGCGCAGCTGTTCCAGCTCTGTCTGGTGGGCCGCCTCGTGGTCCTTCTTCTCCGTTTGGAGAAGACCCAACTACAGGTGGAGCTGCTTGTCCGCCTTGCGCAAGGCGTTGCTCTCTGTGACGGCAGTATCCAGCCGGCTCTGAAGATCGCCGGCTCGGCCTTTGACCACTTGGATCTGGGCCCGCAGTGTGTTTTATGCCTGTGCTTGGGAATCATGAAGCTCCTACGAACAAAACAAACAAAGCAAAAAGTAAGATTCGGCCCGGCTAACTCTTAGCCGGCCCGATTCTTGGGGGCTACACCCAGTGGGTGCGCTAGCACGCCCCCACTAAAAAAGCAAATTCAAGCATAGCACAATGAGATTCAGCCCAGCCAATACTTGGCCGGCCCGATTCTCGAGGGCTACGCCCAGTGGGTGCGCTGGCGCGCCCCCACTGGTTCACGACCAAGGAAGAAAACCCGAACGAAGCAAAGAAAATACGAAGGTTTGAAGACTCACTCTGGTTCGGTCTTCAAGACGATCCAGGTCGCACTTGGCCACGACGGCTCCATGCGTCACCTTGTCGCAACTACTGGAGAACGACGCCACCAGCTCCGGGATGCCACTAAGCTCGGTGCCTGGGGGCAGTCTCGCGCTCTCGGCATTGGCCACGCGCCATGTCTTCATGGGCTGGCTCCCGAAGATAGGGTCGGCTCCTGGAGCGGCCAGGCCGCGGTTGATCACGACAATGGTGCCTTCTCCACGTGGTGGGTTCGCGGCCAGCTCCCTCGACGTCCCGGTCGGCATCGTCTCCGCAGCCGGGGGTGGATGGGCCGTTTCTCGTGCCTCCATCGTCGCCTCCGGCGCCTCCATGGTCATCTTTGTCACGCTGTCTACATCAGCTTCAGGCGCGTCGAGGATCATGACGTGATCCACTGGTGTGGAGGCAGCCGTCTCGACGGATTTGGCCGGCTCGGCTCCTTGGGTGCGGTTCGGCGCCGCCTCGCTAGCTGGCTCCTCCACGCGAGCCCGCTTGGAGGGGTCATGCCTTGCCTTCGACCGCTTCTCCTTGTTGGGCTGAGATTGTCCTTCGGTTGCCGTCCGAGCCGCTGTCTCCCAGCGAAGGGTGGACTCATCTTCTAGCGCCTTCTTGGCAGCGTCAGCAACCGCCCAGGAGGCTCGCTCGGCGATGGAGGCAGTTTCCTCCTCCACCTCTTCGGCGTCCCTGCCGAGTACAAGAAAATGAGAATCTATCCTCGCACAAGAATTCAAAAGAGGGTAATAAAGAGCTCTTACCCAGTGATGACCCACAAGTATAGGGGATCAATCGTAGTCCTTTCGATAAGTAAGAGTGTTGAACCCAACGAGGAGCCGAAGGCTCTGATAAACGGTTTTCAGCAAGGTAATAACTGCAAGCACTGAAAGTAGCAGTAACAAGTGGTGGTGTCGTGAGGTGAAACGTAGAAACTGAAAAGTAACAAGTAACAAGTAGTAGCAACGGGGCAGCAAAGTGGCCCAATCCCTTTTGTAGAAAGGGACAAGCCTGAACAAAGTCTTATAGGAGGAAAAACGCTCCCGAGGACACACGGGAATTTCTGTGATGCTAGTTTCATCATGTTCATGTGATTCGCGTTCGTTACTTTGATAGTTTGATATGTGGGTGGACCGGCGCTTGGGTACTGCCCTTACTTGGAAAAGCATGCCACTTATGATTAACCGCTCTCGCAAGCATCCGCAACTACGAAATAAGAATTAAGACAACGTCTAACCATAGCATTGAAATAGTGGATCCAAATCAGCCCCTTACGAAGCAACGCATAGACTGGGGTTTAAGCTTCTGTCACTCTAGCAACCCATCATCTACTTACTACTCGCCAATGCCTTCCTCTAGGCCCGAAGATGGTGACGTGTTATGTAGTCGACATTCACATAACATCACTACAGGAAAAGACAACATACAACATATCAAAATACCGAACGAATACCAAATTCACATGACTATTATCAGCATGACTTATCCCATGTCCTCAGGAACAAAAGTAACTACTCACAAAGCATAATCATAATCATGATCAGAGGTGTAATGAGTAGCATCAAGGATATGAACATAAACTCTTCCACCAAGTAATCCCACTAGCATCAATCTACAAAGACTAATCAACACTACTAGCAACCTTACAAGTAACAATCGGAGTCGCGAGACGGAGATTGGTTACAAGAGATGAACTAGGGATTGGAGAGGAGATAGTGCTGATGAATATGTTGATGGAGATGACTCCCCTCCTACGAGAGGAGTGTTGGTGATGACGATGACGACGATTTCCGCCTTCGGGAGGGAAGTTTCCCCGGCAGGATCGTCCTGCCTGAGCCCTAGATTGGTTCTGCTCAAGTTCCGCCTCGTGGCGGCGGAGAATCCACTAAAAAGCTCCACCCTGATTTTTTCCTAGACGAAACCTTTCATATAGCAAAAGAGGGGGGCCAGTGGGCCGCCAGGGTGCCCACAAGCCCTGTAGCCGCCACCAGGGGGGCGGCGGCTACCAGGCTTGTGGGCCCCTGGTAGCTCCCCTCTGGTACTTCTTTCGTCCAGTATTTTTTATATATTCCCAAAATATTCCACGTTGATTTTCAGGGCATTTGGAGTTGCGCAGAATAGAGGACTCAGACTTGCTCCTCTTCCTGTCCATAATTCCAGTTGCCGGTATTCTCCCTCTTCAAATCAATCTTGCAAAATAAGAGAGAAAAGGCATAAGTATAGTACCTCGAATCATAATAACAGTCCATAAAGCGATAAATCTCAACATGAAAACATGATGCAAAATGGACGTATCAACTCCCCCAAGCTTAGACCTCGCTTGTCCTCAAGCGAAAACCAAGATCCATAATCATGTCCACATGTTTAGGGATGAAGGTGTCGATAAAACATAATACGGACATGAGGGCATCATGATCACACATAGAACAGCAATACATCATAAAGATTCTTATGGGAAAGTAACAATTCCTTCACAAAGCAAAGTATGAAACAAAAACCTTACCGAGAAGTAGCCAACAACAGTCCATAGTCATTGAAGCAGTTGCAATTTATCATAACATCAGAAAGAGTCAAATAAGAGCTTGTAAAGCAAACCCACATACTCAATCATCTCTTTTGTTTTCCACAATTGTTACAACTCACGTGGTACTCATGGTATCAAAGTTTTAGCCGGACACAGAGAAAGATAGGGGCTTATAGTTTTGCCTCCCAACCATTTACCTCAAGGGTAAAGTCAACAATAATAAACCATAATTACTCACCTCCAAGTTGATATATGAATATAGATCTTTCCCTAGCATGTGACGGTAGCCAAGACAAAGGCAAAATAAGGAATGGGTGAAGATCACCATGACTCTTTCAAGGGCAAAAAGTAAAGGTACAAGATAGGCCCTTCGCAGAGGGAGGCAGAGGTTGTCATGCGCTTTTGAAGTTTGGATGCGTGTCCTCTTAGTGCGGAGGAACATCACTTTACATTGCCTCCTATGATAAAGAACTTTATTATGCAGTCTATCGCTTTTATGTCTTCCTCATCATAGGTTCGTACAAAGCTTATTTTCCACACACTAATAGATCATACATATTAGAGAGCAATTTTTATTGCTTGCACCGATGACAACTTACTTGAGGGATCTTATTCAATCCATAGGTAGGTATGGTGGACACTCATGGCAAAACTGGGTTGAAGGTTTATGGATGCACAAGTAGTATCTCTACTTGGTGCGGCAGTTTTGGCTAATATGAAGTGGAAGCAATCGTCACATGCTAAGGGATCTCTAGGCATATAACATTGTTTGGAACCAAGTAAGCACAATTCATTATGTTGTCTTCCTTGTCCAACATCTACTTCTGAGCATGTAATAGTTTGGTGAGGGCTCACAATTGTAAAAAGTGTCTAAGATGATATATTTATATGTGAACCTCTCTTTCCTTATTACTTCTTATTAATTGCAACAGTGACTGGGGTCTATGTTGGTCTATTCTCAACAAGTTTCAATCATCATACTTGTTATATGTGAAGCTATCACTTTCCATAAGATCATCTCATGATCTTTCATGCTATCGTTCTTTTAAAACTTTTGATCACGGCACAAAACAAATCCCTTGACTAAGATACTCTTTATTATATAGCTCGCAAGCTCAAATACATCGGGGGAGACACAAAGTAAAAGAATCAAACTAAACACTAAAGACTTATTCCACTAAGGGAAGAAATAAAAACTGAAAAGGAAAGAACTAAAACAAATGTAAGAGCAAAAGATATAAAGGTGATACGATACCAGGGCAACTCCCCTAAGCTTGGCAAAAGCCAAGGGGATTGCCCATACCAATGCTTAGTTGTCTTCCTTTGGTGGTGATGGTGGTGGACTTGTTGAAGTAGTCTGATCCACCATCTTCCAAGGCATAGGTGCTCCATCATGGCAGGATGAACGATTCGCCGAAATCCTCAAATCTGCAGCCAACCGTATTGATTTAAATCTATACTCATACTCACAGTTTTGGTTCTGCAGGTCATAGATCTCGCCCTGAAGTTGATCAACCCTGTCATAGATCCTGGAGAGGTGCTTCCCAATGTCAATGGCATCCATCTTGTGATTGCTGGTGAACTCCGTGATCATCATGTGGTTGACGTTGAGTCCACGCTCCACCATCCCTTGGCACTTGAAGACTTGTTGCTCCATTGCTTCGAGCCTCGTCTGCACGCTTCCGGTCTTCTTAGGCCCCTCCACATCACGGATGTGCAACATCCCCTCACTCATCTTGATAGATTGAGGGTGTTTCAGCACTTCTGTGAGGTAGGGATTGACGACCTTCTCGAGGATCTTGTCCTTAGGAGCTTTTGGGGAAGTCATGACGATCTAGATCTGCGACAGAAACAGGCTCGAAATGAAAACAGAGGAAAACTGCGCGATACGGAGATCATAACCCTCGGACATATATAGAATGATTTTTTCTGGACCAGAAGGAGTGCTCCGCAAGAAAACGGAGTCCGGGAGGCACACGAGGTGCCCACAAGCCCTGTAGCCGCCGCCAGGGAGGTAGGTGGCAGCTACCAAGCTTGTGGCCGCCTCGTGCGCTCTCCAGACTGCTTTTTATTTTTCTAATTTTCCAAAAATTCCAAAACGGAGAAAATTTCCTATTGGAAAAGTTTCGGAGTCCAATTACTTACCGAAACACACACCTCTTCATTTTCAGGGTCTGAAACAGGCTGATAAACATCCCTTATGTACGCCTCTGGAGTTATGATATTGATGATATTGGTCTCAACATTTATGGGAGTACCAGAGATATAATGCTTCATTCTTTGCCCATTTACCACTCTAGGAAAGTTACCTTCCGGGTTATTGATTTTGATGGCACCGAAACGATATACTTCCTCGACAACGTAAGGACCTTCCCATTTAGAGAGAAGCTTGCCTGCGAAGAATCTTAAGCGAGAATTGTATAGCAGGACATAATCTCCTACATTGAACTCTCGTTTTTGTACTCTTTTATTGTGCCATCTCTTAACCTTTTCCTTTAACAACTTGGCATTCTCATATGCCTGAGCCCTCCATTCATCTAATGAGCTGATATCAAACAACCGCTTCTCACCGGCAAGTTTGAAATCGAAGTTGAGCTCTTTGATTGCCCAATAAGCTTTGTGTTCCAGCTCAAGAGGTAGATGACAGGCCTTACCGTAAACCATTTTATACGGTGACATGCCCATGGGATTCTTATAAGAAGTCCTATAAGCCCATAGTGCATCGTCAAGTTTGCTAGACCAATTCTTTCGAGATCTATTGACAGTCTATTGTAAGATCAATTTGATCTCCCTATTACTCAACTCCACTTGACCACTAGACTGAGGATGATAAGGAGATGCAACTCTATGGTTGACATCATATTTAGCAAGCATCTTGCGGAAAACACCATGAATGAAGTGTGAACCGCCATCAGTCATCCAATATCTAGGGACTCCAAATCTTGGGAAAATGAATTCTTTAAGAATCTTAATAGAGGTGTGATGATCAGCATTTCTAGTGGGGATAGCTTCTACCCACTTACTGACATAATCAACAGCGACTAAGATGTGAGTATACCCATTGGAGCTCGGGAAGGCTCCCATATAATCAAAGCCCCAGACATCAAATGGTTCAATGACAAGTGAATAGTTCATAGGCATTTCCTGACGCTTACTGATGTTCCCTATTCTTTGGCATTCGTTGCAAGACAAGACAAACTTACGGGCATCCTTCAACAGAGTGGGCCAATAGAAACCTGATTGCAATACCTTATGAGCAGTTCTATCTCCAGCATGGTGTCCTCCGTAGGCTTCGGAATGACACTTCTGCAAGATCTGTCAATGTTCATGTTCAGGCACACAACGTCTAATAACACCATCTACTCCTTCCTTATAAAGGCGAGGATCATCCCAAAAGTAGTGTCTCAAATCAAAGAAGAATTTCTTCTTTTACTGGTAGGTGAAACTGGGTGGTATGTATTTGGCTACGTTATAGTTTGCGTAATCAGCATACCACGGTGCACTATGTGAAGTGCGGATGACATTTAGTTGCTCATCAGGAAAGCTGTCATCAATAGGTCATGGGTCATCAAGGACATTCTCTAGCCTGGACAAGTTATCTCCTACAGGGTTATCAGCACCCTTTCGGTCAACAACGTGCAAATCAAATTCCTGTAGCAGGAGAACCCATCTGATTATCCTAGGATTAGCGTCCTTCTTCTCCATAAGGTACTTAATAGCAACATGATTAGAGTGAATAGTGACTTTGGAGTCAACTACATAAGATCTGAACTTTTCACATGCAAACACAACTGCTAAAAACTCCTTTTCCATAGTGGCATAGTTTCTTTGGGCACTGTCTAGAGTTTTACTAGCGTAGTGAATAACATTCAACTTCTTGTCAACTCTTTGTCCTACAACAGCACCAACAACATAATCACTAGCATCGCACATGATTTCCAAGGGCAAGTTCCAATCAGGTGGTTGAACAATAGGTGCGGTTATCAAGGCCTTCTTAAGTATTTCGAAAGCTTCCTCACAATCCTCATAAAAAATACAAGAAACATCCTTCCGCAAGAGGTTGGTAAGAGGCCTAGAAATCTTAGAGAAGTCTTTAATGAACCTTCTATAGAAACCAACATGACCTAGGAAACTTCGTATACCTCTGATATCTGTGGGGCAAGACATTTTCTCAATTGCATCAACCTTAGCCTTATCAACTTCAATGCCTTTCTCAGAGATTTTGTGTCCTAAGACGATGCCTTCATTAACCATGAAGTGGCACTTCTCCCAGTTCAAGACGAGGTTGGTATCTTTGCATCTCTGTAAGACTCGATCAAGATTGCTGAGGCAATCGTCAAAGGAAGAACCGTAAACGGAGAAATCATCTATGAAAACCTTAACAATCTTTTCACAAAAGTGAGAGAATATAGGCATCATACACCTTTGAAAGGTGGCAGGTGCATTGCATAAGCCAAAAAGCATACGTCTATAAGCAAAGGTACTGAAGGGGCAGGTGAAAGTGGTTTTCTCTTGATCAGATTGTGCAACAGGTATTTGCGAGAAACGTGAATAACCGTCTAGAAAGCAGAAGTGTGTGTGTTTAGATAGCCTTTCTAGCATTTGGTCGATAACCGACAAAGGATAATGGTCTTTCCTCATTGCCTTGTTCAGTTTTCGGAAGTCTATCACCATCCTATAGCGAGTAATAATCCTGTGTGGGATTAGTTCATTCTTATCATTAGGAACGACGGTGATACCTCCCTTCTTAGGTACGCAATGTACTGGATTGACCCAATCACTATGAGCAACAGGATAAATGATTCCTGCTTCGAGAAGCTTTAATATTTCTTTCCTCACGATCTCTTTCATCTTAGGATTAATCTCCTTTGATGATCAGCAACTGGTTTAGAATCAGGGATAGTTTTAATCTTGTGCTGACATAGAGTGGGACTAATACCCTTAAGATCATCAAGAGTATATCCAATAGCCGCACGATGCTTCCTCAAAGTTTTTAGTAACTTCTTCTCTTCGTGAATCGAGAGGAGAGCACTAATAATAACAGGATATATCTCCTTCTCATCAAGATAGGCATACTTAAGAGTATCAGGCAACTGTTTAAGATCGAACACAGGATCACCCTTCGGTGGGGGAGGATCCCCAAGCAGTTCAACAGGTAGATTATTCTTAAGAATAGGATATTGTTCTAAGACAATTTTATCTATCTCATCCCTTTCATCCATATGCATATCATTTTCATGCTCAAGCACATATTGTTCTAAAGGATCCATAGGAGGTACGGCAATAGAGGCAAGAGCAATGATTTCATCCCTACTAGACGACTCTTTTTCATGGGGTTGTCTTCCAAACTTGGAGAAGTTAAATTCATGAGACACACCCTCGAAACCAACAGTGTAGTCTACTTAATGCAATCAATGTGAGCATTGACAGTGTTGAGAAAGGGTCTATCAAATATGATGGGACAAAAGCTATCTTGTGTAGTAGCAAGGACGAGGAAATCAGTAGGATACTTCGTCAAAGTTTTTAATAACTTCTTCTCTTCGTGATTCGAGAGGTGAGCACTAATAATAACAGGATATATCTCCTTCTCATCAAGGTAGGCATACTTAAGAGTATGTCGTAACTGTTTTAGCTCGAACACAGGATCACCCTTTGGTGGGGGAGGATCCCAAAGCAGTTCAACAGGCAGATTATTCTTGAGAATAGGATATTGTTCTAAAACAATTTTATCTATCTCATCTCTTCCATCCATATGCATATCATTTTCATGCTCACGCAGATATTTCTCTAAAGGATCCGTAGGAGGTACGACAATAGAGGCAAGAGCAATGATTTCATCCCTACCAGACGACTCTTTTTCATGGGGTTGTCTTCCAAACTTGGAGAAGTTAAATTCATGAGACACACCCTCGATACTAACAGTGACAGTCTGTTTAATGCAATCAATATGAGCATTGACAGTGTTGAGAAAGGGTCTACCAAATATGATGGGACAAAAGCTATCTTGTGAAGTAGCAAGGATGAGGAAATCAGTAGGATACTTTGTCTCACAATTCCTAGAGGGCATATAGTGTCTCTATTAGCTAGCGTAATAGTGACATCGGTGGGTTCTAACTCAGCAGGTGAAATCTCATCTTTGATTTCATCATATAGGGATCGGGGTATTGCACTAACACTAGCACCCATATCACATAAACCATGATAACAGTGATCTCCTATCTTGACAGAAACAACGGGCATGCCAACTACAGGTCCGTATTTGTCTTTCGCATGAGGTTTAGCAATTCTAGTGGAGTCCTCACAGAATTTGATAACATGCCCATCTATGTCTTCGGCTAAGAGGTCTTTGATAATAGCAACACTAGGTTCAATTCTAATTTCCTCAGGGGGTGCAAGTGCTCTAATGTAACCCCTACATATCACAGTTGGAGCTTTAGAATAATCCTTTTTCCTAGCAGGTTAAGGTGGTTTCTCAGCGTAGGCACAAGGAACAATAGGATCACTAAAGGCAATGACTTTCTCTTCAACTAGATTGGGTTTAACTATGTTGACTTCTATAGGAGGATGATACTTAAACCACTTCTCTTTGGGAAGATCAACATGAGCAGCAAAAGATTCACATAGAGAAGCTACTATCTCAAAGTCAAGTCCATACTTAGCGCTAAAATCTCTAGAAGTGTTTGTTTCAACAAAAGATTTAACGCAATCAAACTGGAAATCCATACCTGATTCCTTACCTTCTTCAAGCTCCCAATCTTCAGAGTTACGTTTGATTCTTTCCAATAAATTCCACTTGTGGTCAATATCCTTCTTCATAAAATAACCGGTACAAGAAGTGTCAAGCATGGTACGATCTTCATGAGAAAGCCGAGCATAAAAGTTTTGAGTGATAATTTCTCCCGAGAGCTCATGATTGGGCATGAATATAGCATTGATTTAAGCCTCGCCCAAGCTTGAGCTATGCTTTCCCTGTCACGAGGCCAAAAGTTATAAATATAATTCCGATCACAATGTACTAAATGCATAGGATAAAACTTTTGATGAAATTCCAATTTCAACCGATTGTAGTCCCATGATCCAGTATCATCACATAGCCTATACCATGTCAACGCCTTATTCTTCAAAGATAAAGGAAAGACTTTCTTCTTTACCTCATCCTCGGGCAAACCTGCAAGCTTACATAAACCACAAACTTCATCTACATAGATTAGATGCAAGTCTGGATGTGATGATCCATCTCGTGTAAAAGGATTAGCCAGCAGTTTCTCAAGCTTACCCGAAGGAATTTCATAAAAGATATTTTCAGTAGGTACCTTCGGTTGAGGAGCAACTCCTCACGCTTCCGTTCGTGGTGAAGATACCCCGAACAAACTCCTCAAAGAAACAGTTTCCATAGTGACAAGTGTCAATAAATTTCAGCATGATATATAAATGTTTCCTTACCAAATTCCACTTACCAAAGGCGCTTCACTCCCGGTCAACGGCGCAAGAAAAGAGTCTTGATGACCCACAAGTATAGGGGATCAATCATAGTCCTTTCGATAAGTAAGAGTGCTGAAGCCAACGAGGAGCAGAAGGCTCTGATAAACGGTTTTCAGCAAGGTAATAACTGCAAGCACTGAAAGTAGCGGTAATAAGTGGTGGTGTAGTGAGGTGAAACGTAGCAAGTGAAAAGTAACAAGTAACAAGTAGTAGAAACGGTGCAGCAAAGTGGCCCAATCCCTTTTGTAGCAAGGGACAAGCCTAAACAGAGTCTTATAGGAGGAAAAATAATCCCGAGGACACACGGGAATTTCTGTCATGCTTGTTTCATCATGTTCATGTGATTCGCGTTCGTTACTTTCATAGTTTGATATGTGGGTGGACCGGCGCTTGGTTACTGCCCTTACTTGGACAAGCATCCCACTTATGATTAACCCCTCTCGCAAGCATCCGCAACTACGAAAGCAGAATTAAGACAACGTCTAACCATAGCATTAAACTAGTGGATCCAAATCAGCCCCTTATGAAGCAACACATAGACTGGGGTTTAAGCTTCTGTCACTCTAGCAACCCATCATCTACTTACTACTCCCCAATGCCTTCCTCTAGGCCCAAAGATGGTGAAGTGTTATGTAGTCGACGTTCACATAACACCACTAGAGGAAAAGACAACATACAACATATCAAAATACCGAACGAATACCAAATTCACATGACTATTATCATCATGACTTATCCCATGTCCTCATGAACAGAAGTAACTACTCACAAAGCATAATCATAATCATGATCAGAGGTGTAATGAGTAGCATCAAGGATCTGAACATAAACTCTTCCACCAATTAATCCAACTAGCATCAATATACAAAGAGTAATCAACACTACTAGCAACCCTACAAGTACCAATCGGAGTCGCGAGACGGAGATTGGTTACAAGAGATGAACTAGGGTTTGGAGAGGAGATGGTGTTGATGAAAATGTTGATGGAGATGACTCCCCTCCGATGAGAGGAGTGTTGGTGATGACGATGGCGATGATTTCCCCCTCCGGGAGGGAAGTTTCCCTCACAGGATCGTCCTGCCGGAGCCCTATATTGGTTCTGCTCAAGTTCCGCATCGTGGCGGCGAAGAATCCACGAAAAAGCTCCACCCTGATTTTTTCCTGGATGAAACCCTTCATATAGCAAAAGAGGGGGGCCAGTGGGCCGCCAAGGTGCCCACAAGCCCCGTAGCCGCCACTTGGGGGCGGCGGCTACCAGGCTTGTGGGCCCCTGGTAGCTCCCCTCGGGTACTTCTTTCGTCCAGTATTTTTTATATATTCCCAAAAAATTCCACGTTGATTTTCAGGGCATTTGGAGTTGCGCAGAATAGAGGACTCAAACGTGCTCCTTTTCAAGTCCAAAATTCCAGCTACCGGTATTCTCCCTCTTCAAATAAACCTTGCAAAATAAGAGAGAAAAGACACAAGTATAGTACCACAAAGCATAATAACAGTCCTTAAAGCTATAAATATCAACATGAAAACATGATGCAAAATGGACGTATCACCCAGCCACGACGGGCACCCGCTTCCTGCCGGCGACGGCACGGTGCTTCTTAGCGCCGTTGGTACGTTCCAAGGTATCTATAATTTTTGATGGTTCCATGCTATTATCTTGTCAAACTTTGGATGTTTTGTATGCCTTTTATATCTTTTTTGGGACTAACTTATTAACTCAGTGCCAAGTGTCAGTTCCTATTTTTTGTGTTTTTGACCCTTTTCAAAGGAGAATATTAAACGGAGTCCAAACTGAAAAAAACCTCCGAAAAGATTTTTTTTTCCGGAACAGAAGATACGCAGGGAGCATGAGAACCAAGGCAGAGGCCACCAGGGCAGGCCACAAGCCCCCTAGGTGCGGCCAGGGGGGCCCGCGCCTAGCAGGCTTGTGGGCCCCCTATGGCTCGTCTGCCCTACTTCTTCCGCCTATAAATCCCCAAAAAATCCAAAACCATGGGAGAGATCCACGAAAATACTTTACCGCAGCCGCAAGCTTCTTTCTCCGCAAGATCCCATCTGGGGCACGTTCCGGTGCCCTGTCGGAGGGGGGATTCGGATACGAAGGGCTTGTTCATCAACAACATTGCCTCTCCGATGATGCGTGAGTAGTTCACCATAGACCTTCGGTTCCATAGCTAGTAGCTAGATGGCTTCTTCTCTCTCTTGGATCTTCAATACAAAGTTCTCCATGATCTTCATGGAGATCTATCCGATGTAATCTTCTTTTGCGGTGTTTTTGTCGACATCCGATGAATTTTGGATTTATGATCAGATTATCTATGAATCTTATTTGAGTTTCTTCTGATCTCTTATATGCATGATTTCATATCCTTGTAATTCTCTTCGAGTTGTGGGTTTTGTTTGGCCAACTTGATCTATGATTCTTTCAATGGGAGAAGTGCTTGGTTTTGGGTTCATACCGTGCGGTGACCTCACCCAGTGACAGAAGGGGTATCGAGGCACGAGATGTGAAGTGGGGGAGAGAAAGACGAGAGGCAACTGGCAACAAAAGTAAATGCAAGAGATGAGTTTGTGAGACCTACTTGGATAGATCTTGATCTCTCCTCCCCGGCAACGGCGCTAGAAATACTTCTGATGTCAGCTGTGATTCCCTAGAAACGGCGCCAAGAATAGTCGTGTCGACGGCACCAGGAATCCTTCTGCTACGGCTACGCCTTAAGGGACTTCCTAGGCAAATATGCAAAGGATTTCCCCCGTGGCCTTGGAGCCTTGCGTTGGTGTTCCCTCGAAGCGGAAAGGGTGATGTAGCATAGAGGTGGTAAGTATTTCCCTCAATTTGAGAACCAAGGTATCAATCCAGTGGAGGAGTATCACAAGATCCTGCACAAACACAAAAAGCTTGCTCCCAACGCTATGAAGGGGTTGTCAATCCCTTATAGATTGTTCGCCAAGTGAGAACTGAAAGCAACAAAGTAACAAAGCAAAGTAAAAGCGGAGCTGTAAACGATGGATGTGAATAGACCCGGGGGCCGTAGTGTTTACTAGTGGCTTCTCTCATGAACGCAAGTAGACGGTGGCTGAACAAATTACTATCGAGCAATTGATAGAACCGCGCAAAGTCGTGACGATATCTATGGCAATGATTATATCTATAGGCATCATGTCCAAAACAAGTAGACCGATACTTTCTGCATCCATTACTATTACTCCACATGTCGATCGTTATCCAGCATGCATCTAGTGTATTAAGTCCAAAAGAACAGAGTAACGCCTTAAGCAAGATGACCTGATGTAGATGGACAATCTCATATCAACGACATAGCCCATCTTGTTACCCTTGATGGCAACTACTTAATGTGTGCCTTGCTGCCCCTACTGTCACTGGGAAAGGTCACCACATGGTAGAACCCTAAACCAAGCACTTCTCCCATTGCAAGAATCATAGATCTAGTTGGACAAACAAAACCCAAGACTCGGAGAGACTTACAAGGATATCAAATCATGCATATAAGAAATCAGCAAAGACTCAAACATATATCATAGATAATCTGATCACAAATCCACAATTCATCGGATCTCGACAAACACACCGCCAAAGAAGATTACATCGGAGAGATCTCCATGAAGATCATGGAGAACTTTGTATTGAAGATCCAAGAGAGAGAAGAAGCCATCTAGCTACTAACTACGGACCCGTAGGTCTGAAGTGAACTACTCATGAGTCATTGGAGGGGCGATGATGATGATGAAGAAGCCATCCAACTCCAAAGTCCCCTCCAGCAGGGCGCCGGGAAGGGTCTCCAGATGAGATCTCGCGGAAACGGAAGCTTGCGGCGGCGGAAAAGTATTTTCGAGGCTCCCCCAATTTATTGTTGTATTTAAGGGAATATAAAGGCCAAATATCTAGCTCACTAGGCGGCCAGGGAGGCCACAAGCCCTGCCACCGCCGCCTCCCCCTGGTGGCGGAGTGGGGGCTTGTGCGCTCCCAGGAGCCCTCCTGGCTTGGCCCACAGGCCCCCTGATCTTCTTCCATTCGGAAAAAAAATCATTTCGGGGATTTTATTCCGTTGGACTCCATTCCAAAATCAGATCTGAAAAGAGCCAAAAACATAGAAAAAAAGGAACTGGCACTTGGCACTAAATTAATAAGTTAGTCCCAAAAAAGATATAAAAGGTACATAAAACATCCAAAGATGACAAGATAACAGCATGAAACCATAAAAAATTATAGACACGTTTTGAGACGTATCAAGCATCCCAAAGCTTAACTCCTGCTCGTCCTCGAGTAGGGAAGTGATAAAGAATTAATTTTTGATGCTTTCATGCTACCTAGCATAGATGTCCTTTGTAACTCCTCTTATGTGACGTGAATGTTCAGATCCATTAGATTCAAAACAATAGTTTGCTATTGACGTGGAAACAATAATAATTCAAGCAAAATACCAAGGTAATCATGAACTTTCAAAATAACAAGGCCAAGAGAAAGTTATCCCTACAAAAGCATATAGTCTGGCTATGCTCTATCATCATTGCACAACGCATTTAAATCGTGCACAACCCCGGTATTGGCCAAGTAATTTTTTCACACCTTTACTTTCTCAAACCTTTTCAACTCTCACGCAATACATGAGCGTGAGCCATGGTTATAGCACTATAGATGGTGTGGATTGTGGTGGAGGTTGCAAGACAAAAAAGGAGAAGATAGTCACATTAACTAGGCATATCAATGAGCTGTGCAGATGCTCATCAATAGATATCTATGTGAATGAGTAGGGATTGCCATACAAATGATGCACTAGAGCTAAGAGTATGTGAAAGCTCTTAAAGAAAACTAGTGGGTGTGCATCCAACTTGCTTGCTCACGAAGACCTAAGGCAATTTTGAGGAAGCCTATCATTGGAATATACAAGCCAAGTTATATAATGAAAAAATCCCACTAGCTATATGGTGGTGAAAAAATGAGAGACTCTCAATCATGAAGATCATGGTGCTTAATATGCACAAGTGTGGAAAAAGTGGTAGCATTGTCCCTTCTCTCTCTTTTCTCTCATTTTTTTGGTGGGCTCTTTGGCCTCTTTATTTTATTTCATTTTATTTTGGTGGGCATCTTTGGCCTCTTTTATTTCCTCACATGGGACAATGCTCCATTAATGATGATCATCACACTTTCAACTCAAAACTTAGAGAAACTATGACTCTATATGGAATGCCTTCGGTAGTGTACCGTGGCAATGATCTAGCATGGCATAGACATCAATGGAAACATCATGGTAGCTATCTTACGGTCATGCAATGGAAATGTAGACATGGTGGCACATGTCATGGTGGTAGTTACATGGCAATATATCTCGGAATGACTTTGAAAAAGCCATAGTAGGTAGGTATGGTGGCTGTTTTGAGGGAGGCTAATAGTGGGTTTTGTGCACCGGCGGAAGTTGCACGACACTAAGAAGATAGTGATGGTGGAAGGTGAAAGTGCATCTAAACCATGGACTCAACATTAGTGATGAAGAGCTCATACAATTGTTGCAAAAGTTTTATTAGTAATTGAAACAAAGCATTCAACGCATACTCCTAGGGGAAGGGTTGGTAGGTATAAACCATCGCGCGATCCCGACCGCCACGCAAAGGATGACAATCAATAGACTAATCATGCTCAGATTTCATCACATAGCGGTTCACCATACGTGCATTCCACGAGAATCACTAACTTGAACACAAGTACTTCTAGATCCACAACACCTTACTAGCATGACTTCAATATTACCATAACCACAACTCAAAAATAATTGAGATGAATCAAACTTCTCTAACTATTCAATGCACATGAAGGTGGAAGTTTTTGTATCCCTTTGGATAACTACCCCTTTTTAGACTACTTTCAAAGCATAGATCAACTACCAAGCCACGCACCGCTGTGCTCTAAAAGATATAAGTGAAGCACATAGAGGAAAAGTATCTAGCTCAAAAGATATAAGTGAAGCACATGTGAGCTGAATTGTCTACCAAAAGATATAAGTGAAGCTCGACAAAATCATGGTGAGTGCATGTTTCTCTCTCTAGGTGTGAAGCAAGGATGATTGTGACACAACAAAAATAAAAGACTCCTACGATACAAGACGCTCCAAGCAAAAACACATAACATGTGGTGAATAAAAATATAGCCCCAAGTAACGTTACCGATGGATTGAAGACGAGAGAGGGGATGCCTTCCCGGGGCATCCCCAAGCTTAGGCTTTTACGACATCCTTGAATCTCTTGGGGTGCCTTGGGCATCCCCAAGCTTGAGCTCTTGCCGCTCTTTATTTTTTGTCCATAAGAACTTCACCCAAAACTTGAAAACTTCACAACACGAAACTTAAACAGAAACTCGTGATAACATTAGTATGAGAAAGCAAACCACCACTTCCTTAGGTACTGTAGCAAACTTAAATTCTACTTATGCTGATGTTGGGTTACTGTATTTTCAATCTTCTATGGCTAATACCCCCCCCCCCCCGATACTATCCATAGTTTCATCAAAATAAGCAACCAACACAACAAAAACAGAATCTGTTAACAGCAGACCAGCCTGTAGCAATCTGTATATTTCGTATACCTCTGGTACTCCAAAAATTCTGAAAAATTACGAAACTCTGAAGAATTTGCGTAGTAATCAGAAGCGAAAAGCATCAACTCAAAATCTTGTACAGAAAAAAATGAAAATTCTTTTCGTGAGCAGAAAGTTTCTGTCTTTTCCAGCTTGACCAAACGATCTTCCCCAAGATAATCATAATGGTTTTGCTTGGCACAAACGCAAAAAGAAACACAAAAATACAATCATAACAGAATTATGACAGTGTGGAAAACACAAAACTGAAAGAAAAAGGATAGATTCGTTGGATTGCCTCTCAACAAGCGCTTTTGTGTAACGCCCTTAGCTAGGCAAAACTGATGGAATCACGTATAGTCATCTTTGTTGCTCAAACCATAGGTAGCATGATCATTTATCGTCTTAAGATCTTCCTCTTTATTGGATGACTCACCACTAGCTTGAGGAAGAAAAACAGGCTTGGCTGCTTTTTGAGAGTGAGATTTGGAGTATTTTGCACAGCGGCAAAAGCGGAACCCAAGTTGGTTATGACATCTTCTAATTTGCCAATTCTAGAAGAATCATTAACTATAAGTTCCTTCTCCCTAAAAATTTTCAATAAGTTTCCCACTTTCGATCCGTACTGAGTAATTTGATTGTGGATCTTTCTATCCAAACCCTCAATAAGTTCAACTGTGGCAATTTTGTTTTCAATAGCGTCAAGCCTTTGCATCACGTGTTCCAAGGTCAAGATAGTTCCATTAACCATAAGCGGGGGTGAGCCTACCAAATTCATGATATCTCTATAGGAGTCAACATTATGGCTCCCCAAAAAGTTCCCTCCTACAATGGTACCAAGGATATACCAATTCCAAGGAGAAATTCCAACATAGAAACTGCGAAGGAGGATGGTAGTGGCTTGCTTACGAGTAGATCTACTTTGAGCATTGCAAATCCTGTACCAAGAGTCCTTCAAATTTTCTTCCTCATTTCGCCTGAAATTGAGAACTCCATTTTCAGGGGTGTCGTTTGGAGTGGTGGGTCTAGCCATTGATGGACTATCTCACACACAAATGAGCAGGAAGAGAGAGTGAAATGGGCAAAAGCAAACGGCAAAGGAGAAAGGCAAATGAAAACGACAAATGTGAAGTGGGGGAGAGGAAAATGAGAGGCAACTGGCAACATAAGTAAATGCAAGAGATGAGTTTGTGAGACCTACTTGGATAGATCTTGATCTCTCCTCCCCGGCAACGGCGCCAGAAATACTACTGATGTCAGCTGTGCTTCCCTGGAAACGGTGCCAAGAATAGTCGTGTCGACGACACCAGGAATCCTTCTGCTGCGGCTACGCCTTAAGGGACTTCCTAGGCAAATGTGCAAAGGATTTCCCTCGTGGCCTTGGAGCCTTGCGTTGGTGTTCCCTTGAAGCGGAAAGGGTGATGTAGCACAGCGGTGGTAAGTATTTCCCTTAGTATGAGAACCAAGGTATCAATCCAGTGGAGGAGTATCACAAGATCCTGCACAAACACAAAAAGCTTGCTCCCAATGCTATGAAGGGGTTGTCAATCCCTTATAGATTGTTAGGCAAGTGAGAACTGAAAGCAACAAAGTAAAAAAGCAAAGTAAAAGCGGAGGTGTAAACGATGGATGTGAATAGACCCGGGGGCCGTAGTGTTTACTAGTGGCTTCTCTCATGAAAGCAAGTAGACGGTGGGTGAACAAATTACTATCAAGCAATTGATAGAACCGCGCAAACTCGTGACGATATCTATGGCAATGATTATATCTATAGGCATCATGTCCAAAACAAGTAGACAGATACTTTCTGCATCTACTACTATTACTCCACACGTCGACCGCTATCCAGCATGCATCTAGTGTATTATGTCCAAAAGAACAGAGTAACGCCTTAAGCAAGATGACATGATGTAGATGGACAATCTCATATCAACGACAGAGTCCATCTTGTTACCCTTGATGGCAACTACTTAATGTGTGCCTTGCTGCCCCTACTGTCACTGGGAAAGGTCACCACATCGTAGAACCCAAAACCAAGCACTTCTCCCATTGCAAGAATCATAGATCTAGTTGGCCAAACAAAACCCAAGACTCGGAGAGACTTACAAGGATATCAAATCATGCATACAAGAAATCAGCAAAGACTCAAATATATATCATAGATAATCTGATCAGAAATCCACAATTCATCAGATCTCGACAAACACACCTCCAAAGAAGATTACATCGGATAGATCTCCATGAAGATCATGGAGAACTTTGTATTGAAGATCCAAGAGAGAGAAGAAGCCATCTAGCTATTAACTACGGACCCGTAGGTCTGAAGTGAACTACTCACGAGTCATTGGAGGGGAGATGATGATGATGAAGAAGCCCTCCAACTCCAAAGTCCCCTCCGGCAGGGCACCGGGAAGGGTCTCCAGATGAGATCTCGCGGAAACGGAAGCTTGCGGCGCCGGAAAAGTATTTTCGAGGCTCCCCCGATTTTTTGTTGTACTTTAGGGAATATATAGGCCAAAGATCTAGGTCAGGGGGCGGCCAGGGAGGCCACAAGCTCTACCACCGCCGCCTCCACCCTGGTGGCGGAGTGGGGGCATGTGGGCTCCCAGGAGCCCTGCTGGCTTGGCCCACAGGCCCCCTGATCTTCTTTCATTCGAAAAAAAATCATTTTGGGGATTTTATTCCGTTTGGACTCCGTTCCAAAATCAGATCCGAAAAGAGCCAAAAACACAGAAAAAACAGGAACTGGCACTTGTCACTGAATTAATAAGTTAGTCCCAAAAAAGATATAAAAGGTACATAAAACATCCAAAGCTGACAAGATAACAGCATGAAACCATCAAAAATTATAGATACCTTTGAGACGTATCACTTATCCAAGTAACCATCGCAAACTCATCTATTGCATTTACTTTTTTTGCCTCTCGTTTTTCCTCTCCCCCACTTCTGAAAAACAAAAATTACAAAAAAAAATATTTGCCTTTTTCGTTTGCCTTTCCTTTGCTTGTGTGCTATGTGCCTTCAATATGCTTGCATCTTTGCTTGCTGAAAATCTATTGATATGGATCCTCATCCACTTGCCAATCTCTTTAAGAGATCCAATTATGTTGATCCAATTGCTAGTGAGTTGAGTACGCTTGACTTTCTCTATGGAGTTTTGCTTGAGATGCGTGAATCTGAAAATCATAATGAAGAAATTTATGAAGTGATTCACGAGGGCTCCTTGAATGAAAAGCATGATTGCAATGGTTTCACTATAAATCCTATTAGTGTCAATCATGCTAAAAATATGCAAAACCCTAAGCTATGTACACTACTTGTTGCAATGATCATGATTGGGGTAATGATTTTTCTTATGATCTTGAAAATTTGTTTAAGCCTTATGACGAATATGATATTTAAAATATTATTGAAAGTGGGTTTGGAGAAGTCATGACTTTAGTTGATGATAATCCCACTATTTTTGAAGAGCGTCAACTTTGCATGCATGTGGATCATGAAAAGAATATCCTATGTCATAGCTATATTGTTGAATTTGAATATGATCCCACATGTAATTGTTATGAGAGAGGAAAATATTGTGGTAGGAACTTTCATATCACTAAATCACCTCTCATTATGTTGAGATTGCTATTGTCTCCATCTTCTTCCTTGCATATGGTAACTATTGGTTGTCTTGACAATCTGTTTTCCTATAAAATTCCTATGCATAGGAATTATGTTAGACTTAGATGTGATGGTCACATGCTTTATGATTCTCTTGTTGTGCTTCAATTCTTGTCTTTTATGTGAGCATCATTGAATTATCAATGCCTAGCTAAGGGCGTTAAACAATAGCGCTTGTTGGGAGGTGCTACGGCAACAAAAGTCCTTCCCTGGCACTTAGGAATTCTTCTTGTTACTTCTCTGGTTTGCGTCGGTTTTTCCCTTGAATAGGAAAGGGTGATGCAGCACAGGAGCAGTAAGTATTTCCCTCAGTTTGAGAACCAAGGTATCGATCCAGAAGGAGGGCCTAGTCAAGTCCAAAGTACATGCGCAAACACAAACAAGCTTGCACCCAACGCTTCAAAGGGGTTGTCAATCCCTTCAAGATTGTTTACAAAGTGAGATCTGAAGGCGGAAAGAGCAATGAAGTAAATAGTGTAAGGCTGAAAATATGGTGTGGAGTAGACCCTGCGGGCCATAATGTTCACTAGAGGCTTCTCTCATAATAGCAAATATCACGGTGGGTGAACAAATTACTGTCGAGCAATTGATAGAACCGCACAAAGTCATGACGATATCTAAGGCAATGATCATGCATATAGGCATCACGTCCGAGACAACTAGACCGATACTTTCTGCATCTACTACTATTACTCCACACATCGACCGCTATCCAGCATGCATCTAGTGTATTGAGTTCATGACGAACAGAGTAACGCTTTAAGCAAGATGACATGATGTAGAGGGATAATCTCAAACCAATGATGAAAACCCCATCTTTTTACCCTTGATGGAAACAACATGATGCGTGGCTCGCTACCCCTTCGTTCACTGGGTGAGGTCACCGCACGGTATGAACCCAAAACAAAGCACTTCTCCCATTGCAAGAATCATAGATCTAGTTGGCCAGACAAAACCCACAACTCAAAGAGAATTACAAGGATATGAAATCATGCATAAGAGAGATCAGAAGAAACTCAAATAAGATTCATAGATAATCTGATCATAAATCCACAATTCATCGGATCTCGACAAACACGCCACAAAAGAAGATTATATCGGATAGATCTCCATGAAGATCATGGAGAACTTTGTATTGAAGATCCAAGAGAGGGAAGAAGCCATCTAGCTACTAGCTATGGACCCGTAGGTCTATGGTGAACTACTCACGCATCATCGGAGAGGTCATGGTGTTGATGAAGAAGCCCTCCGTATCTGAATCCCCCCTCCGGCAGGGCACCAGGACGTGCCCCAGATGGGATCTTGCGGAGACAGAAGCTTGCGGCGGTGGAAAAGCGATTGCTATCGTGTGTTGATTTTTTTGGGAATATTTGGGAATATATAGGCGCAAGATCTAGGTCAGGGGACCTCCAGAGGGCTCACAAGCCTGGATGGCGTGGCCCCCCTGGCCACGGGGTGGGGGCTTGTGGGGCCCCTGGGGCTCTTCTGGCTTGGCTCCCAAGTTCTCCGATCTTCTTCCGTTCCAAAAAAAAATGTTTTCGGAGATTTTCTTCCGTTTGGACTCCGTTTCAAAATCTCCTATGAAAGGGGTCAAAAACATGACTCGCACTTGGCACTGAGTTAATAAGTTAGTCCCAGAAAATAAATAAAAAGCATGCAAAACATCCAAAGTTTGACAAGATAATAGCATGAAACCATCAAAAATTATAGATACGTTGGAGATGTATCAGGAGGCAACCCAATGAATTTATCTTTGCTTTTGATTTTTTTTTTGCGTCCACACCATCATAATTCTGTTATGATTGTGTCTTTTGTGTTTTTTTTGTGTTTGAGCCAAGTAAAACCTTTATGACTAGTTTGGTGATGGTTGTTTGATACTGTTGGAAAAAAACACAAACTTTTTGCTCTCGAAATTATTTTTCATTTTTATCCAGAAAGAGATTTTGAGTTGATTCTCTTTGATGCTGCTTGATATGCCAATTGCCCAAATTGTCGTAATTGTTCATAATTTTTGAGATACCAGAAGTATACGAAGTATACAGATTGCTACAGACTGGTCTATTTTTGACAGATTCTGTTTTTGTTGTGTTGGTTGCTTATTTTGATGAAACTATGGATAGTATCGGGGGGTATTAGACATGGAAAAGTGAGAATACAGTAATCTAACACCAATATAAATAGAAATCAAGTTTACTACAGTACCTAAAGAGGTGGTAGTTTGTTTTCTTGTGCTAATAATATCACGAGTTTTTGTTTAAGTTTTGTGTTGTGAAGTTTTCAAGTTTTGGGTGATGTTCTCATGGACAAAGGGATAAAGAGTGGAAAGGGCTCAAGCTTGGGGATGCCCAAGGCATCCCAATCCCAATTGGACACCAAAAAGCCTATGCTTGGGGATGCCCCAGGAAGGCATCCCCTCTTTCGTCTTCAATCCATCGATAACATTACTTGGAGCTATATTTTTATTCACCACATGATATGTGTTTTGCTTGGATCATCGTGTATTATAGGATTCTTTTCTTTTTGTTGTGTCACAAGCATCCTTTCTGCACACCTTTTGAGAGAGACATGCACTCATCGTGAATTTGCTAGAATACTCTTTGAGCTTCGCTTATATCTTTTGAGTTAGGCAATTTAGCTCACATGTGCTTCACTTAAATCTTTTGAGCTAGATAACTTTGCTCTAAGTGCTTCAATTGGATCTTTTAGAGCACGGCGGTGTCATATTTTGATAAATAAGAACTCTCGATCTTCACTTATATCTTTTTGAGAGTGATCTCTCTGAGTAACTTGGTAGTTGGCTTGTGCTATGAAAGTAGTCCCAAAGGTGATAGGCACCCAAAGAGGATACAATAAAACT
Source organism: Hordeum vulgare subsp. vulgare (assembly GCF_904849725.1). NCBI lineage: Eukaryota > Viridiplantae > Streptophyta > Magnoliopsida > Poales > Poaceae > Hordeum > Hordeum vulgare. Next base: position 68,536,770 of record NC_058522.1, read on the forward strand.
TCCATCTTCATGTGCATTGATTAGCAAGAGAAGTTTGATTCCTCTCAAATAGTTTTGAGACATGGATTTGGTAATATTAAGAGTTATGTTAATAGGGTGTTGTGAATCTAGAAATACTTGTGTTGAAGTTAGTGATTCCCGTAACATGCATGTATGGTGAACCGCTATGTTAGGAAGTCGGAGCATAATTGATTTATTGATTGTCATCCTTTGTGTTGCGGTCGGGATCACGCGATGGTTAACACCTACCAACCCTTCCCCTAGGAGTATGCGTTTAACACTTTGTTTCAATTACTAATAAAAACTTTCGCAATAAGTATGTGAGTTCTTCATGACTAATGTGAGCCCATGGTATAGATGCACTTTCACCTTTCACCATTGCTAACCTCTCTAGTGCCGCGCAACTTTTGCCGGTGCACAAACCCACCATATGCCTTCCTCAAAACAGCCACAATACCTACCTACTATGGCATTTTCATAGCCATTCCGAGATATATTTCCATGCAACTCCCACCGTTCCATCTCATGACATGTGCCGTCAATTTCATATTTCCGTTGCATGATCGTAAGATAGCTAGCGAGATGTTTAACGTCATACGCCAAGCTAGATCGGTGCACATCCCGGTACACTGTCGGAGGCATTTCCTATAGAGTCCTCATCGTTCTAAGCATTGAGCATTGAGCTGTGAGTAAATTATTGGATCATCATTATTAGAGCATTGTCCCATGTGAGGAAATAAAAAAAAGAGGCCAAAGTTGCCCACACAAAAAATAGAGATATGGAAAGAGGCCAAAGAGCCCAATCCAAAATATATATATATAAAAAAGAGAAAAAGAGAGAAGGGACAATGCTACTATCTTTTCCACACTTGTGCTTCATAATAGCACCATGTTCTTCATGATTGAGTGTCTCTTGTTTTGTCACCACCATATGCTAGTGGGAATCGTCATTATATAACTTGGCTTGTATATTCCAATGATGGGCTTCCTCAAAATTGCCCTAGGTATTCGTGAGCAAGCAAGTTGGATGCACACCCACTAGTTCTCCTTTTGAGCTTTCACGTACCTTTAGCTCTAAGTGCATCCATTGCATGGTAATCCCTACACTTTCACATTGATATATATTAATGGGCATCTCCATAGCCCTTTGATACGCCGAGTCAATGTGACTATCTCCTCTTTTTGTCTCACAACCTCCACCACACTCTATTCCACCTATAGTGCTATATCCATGGCTCACGCTCATGTATTGCGTGAGAGTTGAAAAAGGTTTGAGAAAGTAAGAGTGCGAAAACAATTACTTGGCCAATACCGGGGTTGTGCATAATTTAAATTAGTTGTGTGGGGATGATGGAGCATGGCCAGACTATATGATTTTGTAGGGATAATTTTCTTTGGCCTTGTTATTTCGAAAGTTGATGATTACCTTGCTAGTTTGCTTGAAGTATTATTGTTTTCATGTCAATAGCAAACTATTGTTTTGAATCTTATGGATCTCAACATTCATGTCACATGAAAGAAGTTACAAAGGACAAATATGCTAGGTAGCATTCCACATCAAAAATTCAGTCTTTATCACTTCCCTACTCGAGGACGAGCTGGAGTTAAGCTTGGGGATGCTTGATACATCTCCAACGTATCTATAATTTTTGATGGTTCCATGCTATTATCTTATCAAACATTGGATGTTTTGTGTGACTTTTATATCTTTTTGGGGACTAACTTATTAACCCAGTGCCAAGTGCCAGTTCCTGTTTTTTCCGTATTTTTGACCCTTTTGAGAGGAGAATATTAAACGGAGTCCAAACGCAATAAAACCTCCGAAAAGATTTTTTCCGGAACAGAAGATACGCAGGGAGCATGAGAACCAAGGCAGAGGCCACCAGGGGAGGCCACAAGCCCCCTAGGCACGGCCAGGGGGTGCCTAGCAGGCTTGTGGGCCCCCTGTGGCTCATCTGCCCTACTTCTTCCGCCTATAAATCCCCGAAAAATCCAAAACCACGGGAGAGATCCACGAAAATAGTTTTCCGCCGCCGCAAGCTTCTGACCCACAAGTATAGGGGATCAATCGTAGTCCTTTCGATAAGTAAGAGTGTCGAACCCAACGAGGAGCAGAAGGCTGTGATAAATAGTTTTCAACAAGGTAATAACTGCAAGCACTGAAAGTAGCGGTAACAAGTGATGCTGTAGCGAGGTGAAACGTAACAAGTGAAAAGTAACAAGTAACAAGTGGTAGAAACGGTGCAGCAAAGTGGCCCAATCCCTTTTGTAGCAAGGGAAGAGCCTGAACAAAGTCTTATAGGAGGGAAAACGCTCCCGAGGACACACGGGAATTTTTGTCATGCTAGTTTCATCATGTTCATGTGATTCGCGTTTGTTAATTTGATAGTTTGATATGTGGGTGGACCGGCGCTTGGGTACTGCCCTTACTTGGAAAAGCATCCCAGTTATGATTAACCCCTCTCGCAAGCATCCGCAACTACGAAAGAAGAATTAAGACAACGTCTAACCATAGCATTAAACTAGTGGATCCAAATCAGCCCCTTACGAAGCAACGCATAGACTGGGGTTTAAGCTTTTGTCAATCTAGCAACCCATCATCTACTTACTACTCCCCAATGCCTTCCTCTAGGCCCAAACATGGTGAAGTGTTATGTAGTCTACGTTCACATAACACCACTAGAGGAAAATACAACATGCAACATATCAAAATACCGAACGAATACCAAATTCACATGACTATTATCATCATGACTTATCCCATGTCCTCAGGAACAAAAGTAACTACTCACAAAGCAAAATCATAATCATGATCAGAGGTGTAATGAGTAGCATCAATGATCTGAACATAAACCCTTCCACCAAGTAATCCAACTAGCATCAACTACAAAGAGTAATCAACACTACTAGCAACCTTACAAGTGCCTATCGGAGCCGCGAGACGGATATTGGTTACAAGAGATGAACTAGGGTTTGGAGAGGAGATGGTGCTGATGAAGATGTTGATGGAGATGACTCCCCTCCGACGAGAGGAGTGTTGGTGATGATGATGGCGACGATTTCCCCTCCGGGAGGGAAGTTTCCCCGGCAGGATCATCCTGCCGGAGCTCTAGATTGGATCTGCTCAATATCAGCCTCGTGGCGGCGGAGAATCCATGAAAAAGCTCCTCCTTGATTTTTTTTAACGAAACCCTTCATATAGGAAAAGAGGGGGAGGCAGTCGGCCGTCAGGGTGCCCACAAGCCTTGTAGCCACCTCCAAGGGGGTGGCGGCTACCAGGCTTGTGGGGCCCTGGTAGCTCCCCTCTGGTACATCTTTCGCCCAGTATTTTTTTATATATTCCCAAAAAAGTCCACATTGATTTTCAGGGCATTTGGAGTTGTGCGGAATAGAGGAACCAGACTTGCTCCTTTTCCAGTCCAGAATTCCAGCTGCCGATATTCTCCCTCTTCAAATAAACCTTGCAAAATAAGAGAGAAAATGCATAAACATGGTACCACAAGGTAATATAACAGCCCATAAAGAGATAAATATCAACATGAAAGCATGATGAAAAATGGACGTATCAACTGCCCCAAGCTTAGACCTCGCTTGTCCTCAAGCGAAAACCAAGATCCTTAAACATGTCCACATGTTTAGGGATGAAGGTGTCGATAAAACATAATACGGACATGAGGGCATCATGATCAGACATAGAACAACAATATATCATAAATATTCTTATGGGAAAGTAACAATTCCTTCACAAAGCAAAGTATGAAACAAAAACCGTACCGAGAAGTAGCCAACAACAGTCCATAGTCATTGAAGCAATTGCAATTTATCATGACATCACAAAGAGTCAAATAAGAGCTTGTAAAGCAAACCCACATACTCAATCATCTCTTTTGTTTTCCACAATTGTTACAGCTCACGTGGTACTCATGGTATCAAAATTTCAGCTGGACACAGAGAAAGATAGGGGCTTATAGTTTTGCCTCCCAACCATTTAACCGAAGGGTAAATTCAACAATAATAAAGCATAAGTACTCATCTCCGAGTTGATATATGAATATAGATCTTTCCCAAGCATGTGACGGTAGAGAAGACAAAGGCAAAATAAGGAATTGGTGAAGATCACCATGACTCTTTCAAGGGAAAAAAGTAAAGGTACAAGATAGGCCCTTCGCAGAGGGAAGCAGAGGTTGTCATGCGCTTTTGAGGTTTGGATGCGTGTCCTCTTAGTGTGGAGGAACGTCACTTTATATTGCCTCTTGTGATAAAGAACTTTATTATGCAGTCTGTCGCTTTTATGTCTTCCTCATCACAGGTTTGTATAAAGCTTATTTTCCACGCACTAATAGATCATACATATTAGAGAGCAATTTTTATTGCTTGCACCGATGACAACTTACTTGATGGATCTTATTCAATCCATATGTAGGTATGGTGGACTCTCATGGCAAAACTGGGTTGGAGGTTTATGGATGCACAAGTAGTATCTCTACTTGGTGCGGGAGTTTTGGCTAATATGAGATGGAAGCAATCGTCCCATTCTAAGGGATCTCTAATCATATAACATTGTTTGGAACCAAGCAAACACAATTCATTATGTTGTCTTCCTTGTCCAACATCTACTTCTAAGCATGTAATAGTTTGGTGAGTGCTCACAATTATAGAAAGTGTCTAAGATGATATATTTATATGTGGACCTCTCTTTCCTTATTACTTCTTATTAATTGCAACAATGACTGAGGTCTATGTTGGTTTATTCTCAACAAGTTCCAATCATCATACTTGTTATATGTGAAGCTATCACTTTCCATAAGATCATCTCATGATCTTTCATGCTATCGTTCTTTTCATACTTTTGATCACGGCACAAAACAAAGCCCTTGACTAAGATACTCTTTATTATATACCTCGCAAGCTCGAATACATCGGGGGAGACACAAAGCAAAAGACTCAAACTAAACACTAAAGACTTATTCACTAAGAGAAGAAATAAAAATTGAAAGGAAAGAACTAAAACAAAGGTTAAAGCAAAAGATATAAAGGTGATACGATACCAGGGCAACTCCCCAAGCTTGGCAAAAGCCAAGGGGATTGCCCATACCAATTCTTAGTTGTCTTCCTTTGGTGGTGATGGTGGTGGAGTCCTTGCCTTTGATTCCAAGAGAGCTATCAATCTCAATAGTTCAATCAAGGATGGAGACATCACGTGGAGGAATGGTTGGAGAAAATCTACTCCTTCAACGTCTTCAATGTTGAACATAGGTTGAACTTCCTCCCTAGCTTGGGTTCTCTCCTTAGCTTTGTCCCTAGCTTCCGTGACCTCTACTCTTTTCAGATCAGCATCTACTTCTTCATGAACTTGGGGGAGATCATTCTCCCGAACGGATTCCTGAGACATCTTTGCTCTAAATCTGCGACAGACAACAGGCTCGAAACGAAACAGAGGAAAACTGTGTGATATGGAGATCAAAACCCTTGGGCGTATATATAATGATTTTTGTGGACCAGAAGGAGTGCTCCGCAAGAAAACGGAGTCCGGGAGGCACACGAGGTGCCCACAAGCCCTGTAGCCGCCGCCAGGGGGGGTAGGTGGCGACTACCAAGCTTGCGGCCGTCTCGTGCGCTCCCCGGACTGCTTTTTATTTTTCTAATTTTCCAAAAATTCCAAAACGGAGGAAATTTCCTATTGGAAAAGCTTCGGAGGCCAATTACTTACCTAAACACACACCTCTTCGTTTTCAGGGTCAGAAACAGGCTAATAAACATCCCTAATGTACTCCTCTCTAGTTATGATATTGGTCTCAACATTTATGAGAGTACCAGAGATATAATGCTTGATTCTTTGCCCATTTACCACTCTAGGAAAATTTCCTTCCGTGTTATTGATTTTGATGGCACCAGAACAATATACTTCCTTGACAACGTAAGGACCTTCCCATTTAGAGAGAAGCTTGCCTGCGAAGAATCTTAAGCGAGAATTGTATAGCAGGACATAATCACCTACATTGAACTCTCGTTTCTGTATTCTTTTATCGTGCCATCTCTTAACCTTTTCCTTGAACAACTTGGCATTCGCATATGCCTCGGCTCTCCATTCATCTAATGAGCTGATATCAAACAACCGCTTCTCACCGGCAAGTTTGAAATCAAAGTTAAGCTCTTTCATTTCCCAATAAGCCTTGTGTTCTAGCTCAAGAGGTAGATGACAGGCCTTACCGTAAACCATTTTATACGGCGACATGCCCATGGGATTCTTATAAGCAGTCCTATAAGCCCATAGTGCATCGTCAAGTTTACTAGACCAATTCTTTCGAGATCTATTGACAGTCTTTTGCAAGATCAATTTGATCTCCCTATTACTCAACTCCACTTGACCACTAGACTGAGGATAATAAGGAGAGGCAACTCTATGGTTGACATAATACTTAGCATGCATCTTGTGGAAAACACCAAGAATAAAGTGTGAACCACCATCAGTCATCAGATATCTAGGGACTCCAAATCTTGGGAAAATGACTTCTTTAAGCATCTTAATGGAGGTGTGATGATCATCATTTCTAGTGGGGATAGATTCTACCCACTTAGTGACGTAATCCACAACAACTAAGATGTGAGTGTACCCATTGGAACTCGGGAAGGGTCCCATATAATCAAAGCCCCAGACATCAAACGGTTCAATGACAAGTGAATAGTTCATAGGCATTTCCTGACGTTTACTGATGTTCCCTATTCTTTGGCATTCGTCATAAGACAAGACAAACTTACGGGTATCCTTGAAGAGAGTGGGCCAATAGAAACCTGATTGCAATACCTTATGAGCAGTTCTATCTCTAGCATGGTGTCCTCCGTAGGCTTCGGAATGACATTTCTGCAGGACCTGTCCCTGTTCATGTTCAGGCACACAACGTCTAATAACACCATCTACTCCTTCCTTATAAAGGTGAGGATCATCCCAAAAGTAGTGTCTCAAATCAAAGAAGAATTTCTTCTTTTGGTGGTAGGTGAAACTGGGTGGTATGTATTTGGCTACGATATAATTTGCGTAATCAGCATACCACGGTGCACTATGTGAAGTGCGGATGACATTTAATTACTCATCAGGAAAGCTGTCATCAATAGGTCGTGGGTCATCAATGACATTCTCTAGCCTGGATAAGTTATCTGCCACAGGGTTATCAGCACCCTTTTGGTCCACAACGTGCAAATAAAATTCATGTAGCAGGAGAACCCATCTGGTTATCTTAGGCTTAGCGTCCTTCTTCTCCATAAGGTACTTAATAGTAGCATGATCAGAGTGAATAGTGACTTTGGAGTCAACTATATAAGATCCGAACTTTTCACAGGCAGACACGACTGCTGAAAACTCCTTTTCCGTAGTGGCATAGTTTCTTTGGGCATTGTCTAGAGTTTTACTAGCATAGTGAATAACATTCAACTTCTTGTCAACTCTTTGTCCTAGAACAGCACCAACAGCATAATCACTAGCGTCGCACATGATTTCAAAGGGCAAGTTCCAGTCAGGTGGTTGAACAATAGGTGCGGTTATCAAGGCCTTCTTAAGTATTTCGAAAGCTTCCTCATAATCCTCATCAAAAACAAATGGAACATCCTTCTGCAAGAGGTTGGTAAGAGGCCTAGAAATCTTAGAGAAGTCTTTAATGAACCTTCTATAGAAACCAGCATGACCTAGGAAACTTAGTATACCTCTAATATCTATGGGGCAAGGCATTTTCTCAATTGCATCAACCTTAGCCTTATCAACTTCAATGCCTCTTTTAGAAATTTTATGTCCTAAGACGATGCCTTCATTAACCATAAAGTGACACTTCTCCCAATTCAAGACGAGGTTGGTATCTTTGCATCTTTGTAAGACTCGATCAAGGTTGCTGAGGCAATCATCAAAGGAAGACCCGTAAACGGAGAAGTCATCCATGAAAACCTCGACAATCTTTTCACAAAAGTCAGAGAATATAGCCATCATACATCTTTGAAAGGTGGCAGGTGCATTGCATAAGCCAAAAGGAATACCTCTATAAGCAAAGGTACCGAAGGGGCAGGTGAAAGTGGTTTTATCCTGATCAGATTGTGCAACAGGTATTTGCGAGAAACCTGAATAACATTCTAGAAAGCAGAAGTGTGTGTGTTTGGATAGCCTTTCTAGCATTTGGTCGATAAACGGCAAAGGATATTGGTCTTTCCTGGTTGCCTTGTTCATTTTCCGGAAGTCTACCACCATCCTATAGCCAGTAATAATCCTTTGTGGGATTAATTCATTCTTATCATTAGGAACGACGGTGATACCTCCCTTCTTAGGTACGCAATGTACTGGACTTACCCAATCACTATGAGCAACAGGATAAATGATTCCTGCTTCGAGAAGCTTTAATATTTCCTTTCTCACGACCTCTTTCATATTAGGATTTAATCTCCTTTGATGATCAACAAGTGGTTTGGAGTCAGGATCAATTTTAATCTTGTGCTGACATAGAGTGGGACTAATACCCTTAAGATCATCAAGAGTATATCCAATAGCCGCACGATGCTTCCTCAAAGTTTTTAGTAACTTCTTCTCTTCGTGAATCGAGAGGAGAGCACTAATAATAACATGATATATCTCCTTCTCATCAAGATAGGCATACTTAAGAGTATCAGGCAACTGTTTAAGATCAAACACAGGATCACCCTTCGGTGGGGGAGGATCCCCAAGCAGTTCAACAGGCAGATTATTCTTAAGAATATGATATTGTTCTAAGACAATTTTATCTATCTCATCCCTTTCATCCATATGCATATCATTTTCATGCTCAAGCAGATATTGCTCTAAAGGATCCATAGGAGGTACGACAATAGAGGCAAGAGCAATGATTTCATCCCTACTAGACGACTCTTTTTCATGGGGTTGTCTTCCAAACTTGGAGAAGTTAAATTCACGAGACACACCCTCGAAACCAATAGTGATAGTCTACTTAATGCAATCAATGTGAGCATTGACAGTGTTGAGAAAGGGTCTATCAAATATGATGGGACAAAAGCTATCTTGTGCAGTAGCAAGGACGAGGAAATCAGTAGGATACTTCGTCTTACCACACTAGACTTCTACATCTCTCACAATTCCCAAAGGGCGTAATAGTGACATCAATGGGTTCTAACTCAGCAGGTGCAATCTCATATTTGATTTCATCATATAGGGAATGGGGTATTGCACTAACACTAGCACCCATATCACATAAACCATGATAACAGTGATCTCCTATCTTGACAGAAACAACGGGCAGGCCAACTACAGGTCCGTATTTGTCTTTCGCGTGAGGTTTAGCAATTCTAGAGGAGTCCTCACAGAATTTGATAACATGCCCGTCTATGTCTTCGGCTAAGAGATCTTTGATAATAGCAACACTAGGTTCAACTCTAATTTCCTTAGGGGGTGCAAGTGGTCTAATGTAACCCCTACGTATCACAGTTGGAGCTTTAGAATAATCCTTTTTCCTAGCAGGGTATGGTGGTTTCTCATCGTAGGCACAAGGAACAATAGGATCACTAAAGGCAATGACTTTCTCATCAACTAGATTGGGTTTAGCTATGTTGACTTCTACAGGGGGATGATATTTAAACCACTTCTCTTTGGGAAGATCAACATGAGCAGCAAAAGATTCAAATAGAGAAGCTACTATCTCAGAGTCAAGTCCATACTTAGCGCTAAAATCTCTAGAAGTGTTTGTTTCAACAAAAGATTTAACGCAATCAAACTGGAAATTCATACCTGACTCCTTACCTTCCTCAGGCTCCCAATCTTCAGAGTTACATTTGATTCTTTCCAATAAATTCCAGTTGTGGTCAATATCCTTCTTCATAAAAGAACCGGTACAAGAAGTGTCAAGCATGGTACGATCTTCATGAGAAAGCCGAGCATAAAAGTTTTGAGTGATAATTTCTCTCGAGAGCTCATGATTGGGGCATGAATATAGCATTGATTTAAATCTCCCCCAAGCTTGAGCTATGCTTTCCCTGTCACGAGGCCAAAAGTTATAAATATAATTCCGATCGCGATGTACTAAATGCATAGGATAAAACTTTTGATGAAATTCCAATTTCAACCGATTGTAGTCCCATGATCCAGTATCATCACATAGCCTATACCATGTCAACGCCTTATCCTTCAAAGATAAAGGAAATACTTTCTTCCTTATCTCATCCTCGGGCCAACCCGCAATCTTAAATAAACCACAAACTTCATCTACATAAATCAGATGCAAGTCTGGATGTGAAGATCCATCTGCTGTAAAAGGATTAGCCAGCAGTTTCTCAAGCATACTCGAAGGAATTTCATAAAAGATATTTTCAGTAGATACCTCAGGTTGAGTGACAATAAATTTCAGCACAGTATATAAATGTTTCCTTACCAAATTCCACTGACCAAAGGAGCTTCACACCCTGGCAACGGCGCCAGAAAAGAGTCTTGATGGCCCACAAGTGTAGGGGATCAATCGTAGTCCTTGCGATAAGTAAGAGTGTCGAACCCAACGAGGAGCAGAAGGCTCTGATAAATAGTTTTCAGCAAGGTAATAACTGCAAGCACTGAAAGTAGCGGTAACAAGTGATGGTGTAGCGAGGTGAAACGTAAGAAGTGAAAAGTAACAAGTAACAAGTAGTAGCAACGGTGCAGCAAAGTGGCCCAATCCCTTTTGTGGCAAGGGACAAGCCTGAACAAAGTCTTATAGGAGGAAAAACGCTCCCGAGGACACACGCAAATTTTTGTCATGCTAGTTTCATCATGTTCATGTGATTCACGTTCGTTACTTTGATAGTTTGATATGTGGGTGGACCGGCGCTTGGGTACTACCCTTACTTGGACAAGCATACCACTTATGATTAACCCTTCTCGCAAGCATCCGCAACTACGAAAGAAGAATTAAGACAACATCTAACCATATCATTAAACTAGTGGATCCAAATCAGCCCCTTACGAAGCAACGCATAGACTGTGGTTTAAGCTTCTGTCACTCTAGCAACCCATCATCTACTTACTACTCCACAATACCTTCCTCTAGGCTCAAACATGGTGAAGTGTTATGTAGTCGACATTCACATAACACCACTAGAGGAAAAGACAACATACATCATATCAAAATACCGAACAAATACCAAATTCACATGACTATTATCAGGATGACTTATGCCATGTCCTCTGGAACAAAAGTAACTACTCACAAAGCATAATCATAATCATGATCAGAGGTGTAATGAGTAGCATCAAGGATCTGAACATAAACTCTTCCACCAAGTAATCCAACTAGCATCAACTACAAAGAGTAATCAACACTACTAGGAACCTTACAAGTGTCAATCGGAGTCGCGAGACGGGGATTGGTTACAAGAGATGAACTAGGGTTTGGAGAGGAGATAGTGCTGATGAAGATGTTGATGGAGATGACTCCCCTCCAACGAGAGGAGTGTTGGTGATGATGATGGCGACGATTTCCCCCTCTGGGAGGGAAGTTTCCCCAGCAGGATCGTCCTGCTGGAGCTCTAGATTGGATCTGCTCAAGTTTCGCCTCGTGGCGGCGGAGAATCCACGAAAAAGCTCCTCCTTGATTTTTTTTTGGAACGAAACCCTTCATATAGCAAACGAGGGGGGCCAGTGGGCCGTTAGGGTGCCCACAAGCCCTGTAGCCGCCACCAGGGGTGGCGGCTACCAGGCTTGTGGGGCCCTGGTAGCTCCCCTCTGGTACTTCTTTCGCCCAATATTTTTTCTATATTCCCAAAAAATTCCACGTTGATTTTCAGGGCATTTGGACTTGTGCAGAATAGAGGACTCAGACTTGCTCCTTTTCCAGTCCAGAATTCCAACTGTCGGTATTCTCCCTCTTCAAATATACTTTGCAAAATAAGAGACAAAAGGCATAAATATGGTACCACAAGGTACTATAACAGCCCATAAAGCGATAAATATCAACATGAAAGCATGATGCAAAATGGACGTATCAGCGGTGTCTCGTCATCATCCGTCCAGTCAAGAAGGGAAGGCTTTAGGTGCTCATCAAGCGGCTTGGAGCCCTCCGACTCCAACACATCCTCCGAATCTTCGGAGGCCGCGGCCCGTGGCTCTGTCACCCCTTCATCCTCAATCTCTGAGGGGTCCGACGCATCCACGTCATCGGCTGGCAGATCAAGAAGTTGTAGGTGCTCGAACATCTGATAGAGGAGTCGGTGTCCGACTCAAAAAAGAGAACAACAAGTCCAAAATAAGTAAAGAGGGTTTGGGGAGGTACTTACCATCGGAGCCGGATGGGCTCGGTCGTAGGGGGGAATTCCCCATTCCCAGTCTCCACCTTCATCCATGTTGGCGGAGGAGATTATGTTCACGTTTCGAGCCACCGCACCGGCTCTGGAGTTCTTGGTGGATAGCCGGCAGGGGTCACGCCGGCCGCCCATCTGACAAATCAGATGCGGTCATCTCTGCAAACGCAGGATCCGGCGATACATCATGGTGGTGAGCAGGTCACGGTCCAGGAGGCCGCAAATCTTCATGTTGTCGAGGTGGGCGCATTTCTGCGCCACCTCGACAATCGGCTTTGGAAGCGTCACCTTCTAGTTCCTCTTCGCCATCGGTGGAGCGATGGCGAAGCGGGGCAGATTGATGCAGTCGCGGGAGGGGTCCACGTTCTTCACGTAGAAGAACCCCCTCTGCGACATCTTGATGGAGTCTTGCAGCGGCATTTGGGGGAAGACCGACGTCGTCCGGTGATGCACCAGCACCGTGCTACATGGGGTCATTGGCCGGGGGCCCTTGAGCTTTGCCGCCTCGGCCTTGTCCATCTTCATGGACTGTTGTTTGAAGAAGAACAACTTATGTGGGAGGTCGAGGCGGGGCTCAATCCCCAGGAAACCTTCGGACAAGACGACGAAGGAGGCGCGCTGGAGAATGGTGCTGGGCACCAGATGATGCGGTTGTAGGCCGAAGAAAGTGAGGAAGCGGGCAAAGAAGTCGCTCACCGGGAGCCCAAAGCCTAGGTAGAAGTGTTCTTCGAACACTACTACCTCGCCCTTCTTCGGAGTCGGGGCTGCTTCGGCTCCGGGCACCCGCACCGCCACAAGGGTTGCGGGAGGCAGCATGTGGTGGTGGCAGAGCGCCTCAATGTTGCGATCGCAGATGTCGCTGCCCAACAACGCGCCAGTGTGCTACCCCTTCTTAGGGGCACTGCTGGACATGGCGGCTGACGCCGAAGGCTAGGATGCTCCTGGAAGCGGTTGGTGGCGATGGCTTGTGCGACGGCGAATACGAAGCAGGGTCTCTTCTTTCTGTAAGCTCGGGGAAGGAAGGGGCACTGGTGCGGGGCGAGAAGGGGGTGAATGTCCTCCTCGATGCTCCCGCACCCTATTTAAACCCCCACGATCCGGTGCGCATAACGCCTAGTTCTCCCGATTTTTACGGGCGCATTTATGCCCCTTGGATCCCAACTGTCGCGAAGTAATCCGCGGAGGATCTGTTTGCACGGGGGCCGAGGGGGCATCATGGAGGGACCCAGGGATCAGGCCCCGTCCCATCATGTGCTCAATCCATCATCATGTAGCGTGACTTGTGGCCAAGCCGAGGCGTCCCTTGGAAGTCAGCTGACTTCCGATCCGCCGCCTCCTGCCGTAGGCGGCTTAAGAAGACCATCAACAAAAAACTCGAGCCGGCAAGGCCACCCTCTCCGAGGCAGCGGGCCTCCCCTGCTTCGGGAACTACTGACGGGGGGATCGCCCCGGGGTAGGCTCATTGGGACTACTCCTTTGCCTTCTATATTGAAGGCAAATCACAACTCTCTCCATGCAGCTGAATCCCCCAGGCCGCCTAGGAAGCTCCGGCCAGCTAGGGGCGAGACGGTCAACTTCTCGTGGCTGGCTAGGAATCACCTTCCGGCTAGGAGCGAGACGGCTACCTCCTTCTGGCCGTTTGGGGGGCATCTGCCGGCTAGGGGCGAGACGACTACTTCCTTCTGGCCGTCTGGGAGGCATCTGCTGACTAGGGGCAAGACGGCCGTTCCTAGGCCGGCTAGCGCGGACGCTAGCCAGCCAGAGAGCTCAAGTGACATCACATAGTACGTCATGACGAGACCCTATGATCAAACTTGAATACGCGTCAGCACGGGTATAGGATTGGAGCGCACGACTGGTACAGTTTCAGCAGCCATGCCGCTGACCTACTCCGGCTCCGATCCATCATCCCCGCACAATGTTAGCCCGTCAAACACCCACTCCATTACCACACTCGGCGTGGGAACAGTGGAGACGGCCGTACTGGCAACCCATGACGAATCTCGCAAGACGATGCCGGACGTACTACATGTGTCCTGCGTTGGCCTTACGCGAGAGCTTCATTGGCTGGCCGGCGGGTCCCATAGCCAGATGGAACCTTGCTGCCGACGGGCCCCTCCAGCGACAAGGTAAGACCACTGTGTGTTGGGGAACGTCACATGGGAAGGAAAATTTTCCTACGCGCACGAAGACCAATCATGGTGATGTCCATCTACGAGAGGGGATATTCGATCTATGTACCCTTGTAGACCGCACAGCAGAAGCGTTAAGAAACGCGGTTGATGTAGTGGAACGTCCTCATGTCCCTCGATCCGCCCCGCGAACCGTCCCGCGATCAGTCCCACGATCTAGTGCCGAACGGACGGCACCTCCGCGTTCAGCACACGTACAACTCGACGATGATCTCGGACTTCTTGATCCAGCAAGAGAGATGGAGAGGTAGATGAGTTCTCCGGCAGCGTGACTGCGCTCCGGAGGTTGGTGATGATCTTATCTCAGCAGGGCTCCGCCCGAGCTCCGTAGAAACGCGATCTAGAGGTAAAACCGTGGAGATATGTGGTCGGGCTGCCGTGGCAGAGTTGTCTCTAATCAGCCCTAAAACCTCCGTATATATAGGGGGAGGAGGGGGAGCCTTGCCTTGGGGTCCAAGGACTCCCAAGGGGGTCGGCCGAGCCAAGGGGGGCAACCCTCCTCTTCCAAACCGAGTCCAACTAGGTTTGGAAGGAGGAGTCCTTCCCCCTTTTCCCACCTCCTCTTTTTTTCTTTTCTCTTTGAGTTTCTTCCTATGGCGCATAGGGCCTTCTTGGGCTGTCCCACCAGCCCACTAAGGGCTGGTGCGCCACCCCCAAGGCCTATGGGCTTCCCCGGGGTAGGTTGCCCCCCCCCCCCGGTGAACACCCGAAACCCATTCGTCATTCCCGGTAAATTCCCGGTAACTCCGAAAACCTTCCGGTAATCAAATGAGGTCATCCTATATATCAATCTTCGTTTCCGGACCATTCCGAAAACCCTCGTGACATCCGTGATCTCATCCGGGACTCCGAACAACATTCGGTAACCAACCATATAACTCAAATACGCATAAAACAACGTAGAACCTTAAGTGTGCAGACCTTGCGGGTTCGAGAACTATGTAGACATGACCCGAGAGACTCCTCGGTCAATATCCAATAGCGGGACCTAGATGCCCATATTGGATCCTACATATTCTACGAATATCTTATCGTTTGAAACTCAGTGCCAAGGATTCATATAATCCCGTATGTCATTCCCTTTGTCCTTCGGTATGTTACTTGCCCGAGATTCGATCGTCAGTATCCGCATACCTATTTCAATCTCGTTTACCGGCAAGTCTCTTTACTCGTTCCGTAATACAAGATCCCGTAACTTACACTAAGTCACATTGCTTGCATGGCTTGTGTGTGATGTTGTATTACCGAGTGGGCCCCGAGATACCTCTCCGTCACACGGAGTGACAAATCCCAGTCTAGATCCATACTCACTCAACGAACACCTTCGGAGATACCTGTAGAGCATCTTTATAGTCACCCAGTTACGTTGCGACGTTTGATACACACAAAGTATTCCTTCGGTGTCAGTGAGTTATATGATCTCATGGTCATAGGAACAAATACTTGACACGCAGAAAACAGTAGCAACAAAATGACACGATCAACATGCTACGTCTATTAGTTTGGGTCTAGTCCATCACGTGATTCTCCTAATGACGTGATCCAGTTATCAAGCAACAACACCTTGTTCATAATCAGAAGACACTGACTATCTTTGATCAACTGGCTAGCCAACTAGAGGCTTGCTAGGGACAGTGTTTTTTCTATATATCCACACATGTATATAAGTCTTCATTCAATACAATTATAGCATGGATAATAAACGATTATCTTGATACAGGAATTATAATAATAACTATGTTTATTATTGCCTCTAGGGCATAATTCCAACAGTCTCCCACTTGCACTAGAGTCAATAATCTAGCCCTCACATCGTCATGCGAATTACATTGTAATAAATCTAACACCCATACAGTTCTGCTGTTGATCATGCTTTGCCCGTGGAAGAGGTTTAGTCAGCGGGTCTGCTACATTCATATCCGTGTGCAATTTGCATATATTTACGTCCTCCCCTTCGACGTAGTCGCGGATGAGGTTGAAGCATCGTTTGCTGTGTATGGACTTCTTGTGAAACTATGGTTCCTTTTCTAGGGCAATGGCACCCGTGTTGTCACAGAACAAGGTTATTGGATTCAGTGCGCTTGGCACCACTCCAAGATCTGTCATGAACTGCTTCATCCAGACACCCTCCTTAGCCGCCTCCGAGGCAGCCATGTACTCCGCTTCACATGTAGAATCTTCTACGACGCTCTGCTTGGAACTGCACCAGCTTACCGCACCCCCATTAAGAATAAATACGTATCCGGTTTGCGACTAGGAGTCGTCCGGATCTGTGTCAAAGCTTGCATTGACGTAACCTTTTACAGCGAGCTCTTCGTCACCTCCATACACGAGAAACATCTCCTTAGTCCTTTTCAGGTACTTCAGGATATTCTTGACCGCCGTCCAGTGATCCACTCCTGGATTACTCTGGAACCTACCTGCCATACTTATGGCCAGGCTAACGTCCGGTCTAGTGCACAACATTGCATACATGATAGAACCTATGGCTGAAGCATAGGGGACGGTGCTCATATGCTCTCTATCCTCATCAGTTCCTGGGCACTGAGTCTTACTCAATCTCGTACCTTGTAAAACTGGCAAGAACCCTTTCTTGGATTGTTCCATTTTGAACCTCTTCAAAACATTATCAAGGTATGTGCTTTGTGAAAGTCCTATCAGGCGTTTTGATCTATCCCTGTAGATCTTAATGCCTAGAATGTAAGCAGCTTCTCCTAGGTCCTTCATAGAGAAACTTTTATTCAAGTAATCCTTTATGCTCTCCAAAAACTCTATGTTCTTTCCAATCAGCAATATGTCATCCACATATAATATTAGAAACGCCACACAGCTCCCACTCACTTTCTTGTAAATACAAGATTCTCCAACCACTTGTATAAACCCAAATGCTTTGATCACCTCATCAAAGCGTTTGTTCCAACTCCGAGATGCTTGCACCAGTACATAAATGGATCGCTGGAGCTTGCACACTTTGTTAGAATTCTTAGGATCGACAAAACCTTCGGTTGCATCATATACAACTCTTCCTTAAGGAAACCGTTAAGGAACGCCGTTTTGACATCCATCTGCCAGATTTCATAATCGAAAAACGCAGCTATTGCTAACACGATTCTGACGGACTTAAGCATCGCTACTGGTGAGAATGTCTCATCGTAGTCAACTCCTTGAACTTGTGAAAAACCCTTTGCCACAAGTCGAGCTTTATAAAGGGTCACATTGCCGTCAGCGTCCGTCTTCCTCTTAAAGATCCATTTGTTCTGAATAGCCTTGCGGCCCTCAGGTAGTACTTCCAAAGTCCACGCTTTGTTCTCATACATGGATCCTATCTCGGACTTCATGGCTTCTAGCCATTTGTTGGAATTTGGGCCCACCATTGCTTCTTCATAATTTGCAAGTTCATTGTTGTCTAACAACATGATTGACATGACGGGATTACCGTACCACTCTGGAGCAGCACGTGGTCTCGTCGACCTCCGTGGTTCGACAGAAACTTGAACCGGAGTTTCATGATCATCATCATTAACTTCCTCCTCAACCGGCGTCGCAACGACAGAGGTTTCCCCTTGCCCTGCGCCACCATCTAGAGGGATGAGAGGTTCGACAACCTCATCAAGTTCTATCTTCCTCCCACTCAATTCTCTCGAGAGAAACTCCTTCTCGAGAAAAGCTCCTTTTTTAGCAACAAACACTTTGCCCTCGGATTTGAGATAGAAGGTGTACCCAACCGTCTCTTTTGGGTAACCTATGAAGATGCACTTTTCCTCTTTGGGTTCCAGCTTTTCAGGCTGAAGCTTTTTGACATAAGCATCACATCCCCAAACTTTAAGAAACGACAACTTTGGTCTTTTGCCACACCACAGTTCGTATGGTGTTGTCTCAATGGATTTTGATGGTGCCCTATTTAAAGTGAATGCAGCTGTTTCTAATGCATAACCCCAAAATGATAACAACAAATCGGTAAGAGACATCATAGCTCGCACCATCTCTAATAAAGTACGATTACGACGTTCGGACACACCATTACGCTGTGGTGTTCCAGGCGGTGTCAACTGTGAAACAATTCCAGATTGTCTTAAGTGAGCACCAAACTCGAAACTCAGATATTCACCCCCACGATCAGACCGAAGGAACTTGATCTTCTTGTTATGATGATTTTCAACTTCACTCTGAAATTGCTTGAACTTTTCAAATGTTTCAGACTTGTGCTTCATTAAGTAGACATAACCATATCTACTCAAATCGTCAGTGAAGGTGAGAAAATAACGATATCCGCCGCGTGCCTCCACGCTCATTGGACCGCACACATCGGTATGTATGATTTCCAACAAGTCACTTGCACGCTCCATTGTTCCGGAGAACGGAGTTTTAGTCATCTTGCCCATGAGGCATGGTTCGCACGTGTCAAGTGAATCAAAGTCAAGTGACTCCAAAAGTTCATCGGCATGGAGTTTCTTCATGCGCTTTACACCAATATGACCTAAGCGGCAGTGCCACAAAAATATGGCGCTATCATTGTTAACTCTAACTCTTTTGGTCTCAATGTTATGTATGTGTGTATCACTATCAAGATTCAATATGAACAATCCTCTCACATTGGGTGCATGACCATAAAAGATGTTACTCATAGAAATAGAACAACCATTATTCTCTAACTTAAAAGAGTAACCGTCTAGCAATAAACAAGATCCAGATATAATGTTCATGGTCAACGCAGGCACTAAATAACAATGATTCAAGTTCATAACTAATCCTGATGGTAACTGAAGTGAAACTATGCCGACGGTGATTGCATCAACCTTGGAACCATTTCCTACGCGCATCGTCACTTCATCTTTCGCCAGCCTTCGTCTATTCCGCAGTTCCTGTTTCGAGTTGCAAATATGAGCAAGAGAACCGGTATCGAATAGCCAGGCACTACTACGAGATCCGGTTAAGTACATATCAATAACATGTATATCAAATATACCTGATTTTTCTTTGGCCGCCTTCTTATCAGCCAGATACTTGGGGCAATTGCGCTTCCAGTGACCCATACCCTTGCAATAGTAACACTCTGTTTCAGGCTTAGGTCCAGCTTTGGGTTTCTTCGTCGGATTGGCAACAGGCTTGCAGCTCTTCTTTGAATTACCCATCTTGCCTTTGCCATTTCTCTTGAAACTAGTGGTCTTAGTCACCATCAACACTTGATGCTCTTTACGGAGTTCAGACTCTGCGACTTTCAACATCGCAAACAACTCGTCGGGAGACTTGTTCATCCCTTGCATGTTGTAGTTCAACACAAAGCCTTTATAGCTTGGCGGCAGTGATTGAAGGATTCTGTCAGTGATAGCCTCTTGTGGGAGTTGAATCCCCAGCTCAGCTAGACGGTTTGAGTACCCAGACATTTTGAGCACATGTTCACTGACAGACGAGTTCTCCTCCATCTTGCAAGCATAGAATTTATCGGAGGTCTCATACCTCTCGATCCGGGCATTCTTCTGAAAGATAAACTTCAACTCCTGGAACATCTCAAATGCTCCATGATGCTCAAAGCGACATTGAAGTCCCGGTTCTAAGCCATACAAGACTGCACATTAAACTACTGAGTAGTCCTCCTTACGTGCTAACCAAGCGTTCTTAACATCCTGGTCAGCCGTAGCGGGTGGTTCATCTCCTAGCGCAGCATTAAGGACATAATCCTTCTTCCCAGCTTGTAAGATTAGCTTAAGATTATGAGCCCAGTCTACAAAGTTGCTTCCATCATCTTTCAACTTAGCTTTCTCTAGGAACGTATTAAAATTCAGGGTAACTGTCGCGTGAGCCATGATCTACAACACAAATATATTCAAAGTGGACTTAGACTATGTTGAAGATAATTAGAGTTTAACTTAATCAAATTACTCGCTAAACTCCCACTCAAAAAGTACATCTTTCTAGTCATTTGAGTGGTTCATGATCCACTTACACTAGCTCAAGTCCGATCATCACGTGAGTTGAGTATAGTTTCAGTGGTAAGCATCCCTGTGCTAATCATATCATCTATATGATTCATGATCGACCTTTCGATCTCATGTGTTCCGAGGCCATGTCTGCACATGCTAGGCTCGTCAAGCTTAACCCGAGTGTTCCGCGTGCGCAACTGTTTTGCACCCATTGTATGTGAACGTTGAGTCTATCACATCCGATCATCACGTGGTGTCTCGAAACGACGAACTGTAGCAACGGTGCACAGTCGGGGAGAACACAATTTCGTCTTGAAATTTTAGTGAGAGATCACCACATAATGCTACCGTCATTCTAAGCAAAATAAGGTGCATAAAAGGATTAACATCACATGCAATTCATAAGTGACATGATATGGCCATCATCACGTGCTCCTTGATCTCCATCACCAAAGCACCGGCACGATCTTCTTGTCACCGGCGCCACACCATGATCTCCATCAACGTGTCGCCATTGGGGTTGTCGTGCTACTCATGCTATTACTACTAAAGCTACATCCTAGCAAAATAGTAAACGCATCTGCAAGCACAAACGTTAGTATAAAGACAACCCTATGGCTCCTGCCGGTTGCCATACCATCGACGTGCAAGTCGATATTATCTATTACAACATGATCATCTCATACATCCAATATATCACATCACATCGTTGGCCATATCACATCACAAGCATACCCTGCAAAAACAAGTTATACGTCCTCTAATTTTGTTGTTGCATGTTTTACGTGGTGACCATGGGTATCTAGTAGGATCGCATCCTACTTACGCAAACACCACAACGGAGATATATGAGTTGCTATTTAACCTCATCCAAGGACCTCCTCGGTCAAATCCGATTCAACTAAAGTTGGAGAAACTGACACTTGCCAGTCATCTTTGAGCAACGGGGTTACTCGTAGCGATGAAACCAGTCTCTCGTAAGCGTACGAGTAATGTCGGTCCAAGCCGCTTCAATCCAACAATACCGCGGAATCAAGAAAAGACTAAGGAGGGCAGCAAAACGCACATCACCGCCCACAAAAACTTTTGTGTTCTACTCGAGAAGACATCTACGCATGAACCTAGCTCATGATGCCACTGTTGGGGAACATCGCATGGGAAACAAAAAATTTCCTACGCGCACGAAGACCTATCATGGTGCTGTCCATCTACGAGAGGGGATATTCGATCTATGTACCCTTGTAGACCGCATAGCAGAAGCGTTAAGAAATGCGGTTGATGTAGTGGAACATCCTCACGTCCCTCGATCTGCCCCGCGAACCGTCCGCGATCAGTCCCACGATCTAGTGCCGAACGGACGGCATCTCCGCGTTCAGCACACGTACAGCTCAACGATGATCTCGGCCTTCTTGATCCAGCAAGAGATACGAAGAGGTAGATGAGTTCTCCGGCAGCGTGACGGCGCTCCGGAGGTTGGTGATGATCTTATCTCAGCAGGGCTCCGCCCGAGCTCCGCAGAAACTTGATCTAGAGGTAAAACCGTGGAGATATGTGGTCGGGCTGCCGTGGCAAAGTTGTCTCTAATCAGCCCTAAAACCTCCGTATATATAGGCGGAGGAGGGGGAGCCTTGCCTTGGGGTCCAAGGACACCCAAGGGGGTCGACCGAGCCTAGGGGGGCAACCCTCCCCTTCCAAACCGAGTCCAACTAGGTTTGGAAGGAGGAGTCCTTCCCCCTTTTCCCACCTCCTCTTTTTTTTCTTTTCTCTTTGATTTTCTTCCTATGGCGCATAGGGCATTCTTGGGCTGTCCCACCAGCCCACTAAGGGCTGGTGCGCCACCCCCAAGGCCTATGGGCTTCCCCGGGGTGGGTTGCCCCCCCCCCCCCCCCCGGTGAACACCCGGAATCCATTCGTCATTCCTGGTACTTTCCGGTAACTCCGAAAACCTTCCGGTAATCAAATGAGGTCATCCTATATATCAATCTTCGTTTCCGGACCATTCCGGAAACCCTCGTGACGTCTGTGATCTCACCCGGGACTCCGAACAACATTCGGTAACCAACCATATAACTCAAATACGCATAAAACAACATCGAACCTTTAGTGTGCAGACCCTGCGGGTTCGAGAACTATGTAGACATGACCCAAGAGACTCCTCGGTCAATATCCAATAGCGGGACCTGGATGCCCATATTGGATCCTACATATTCTACGAAGGTTTTATCGTTTGAACCTCAGTTCCAAGGATTCATATAATCCCGTATGTCATTCCCTTTGTCCTTCGGTATGTTACTTGCCCGAGATTCGATCGTCAGTATTCGCATACCTATTTCAATCTCGTTTACCGGCAAGTCTCTTTACTCGTTCCGTAATACAAGATCCCGTAACTTACACTAAGTCACATTGCTTGCAAGGCTTGTGTGTGATGTTGTATTACCGAGTGGGCCCCGAGATACCTCTCCGTCACACGGAGTGACAAATCCCAGTCTAGATCCGTACTAACTCAACGAACAGCTTCGTAGATACCTGTAGAGCATCTTTATAGTCACCCAGTTACGTTGCGACGTTTGATACACACAAAGTATTCCTCCGGTGTCAGTGACTTATATGATCTCATGGTCATAGGAACAAAGACTTGACACGCAGAAAACAGTACAACAAAATGACACGATCAACATGCTATGTCTATTAGTTTGGGTCTAGTCCATCACGTGATTCTCCTAATGACGTGATCCAGTTATCAAGCAACAACACCTTGTTCATAATCAGAAGACACTGACTATCTTTGATCAACTGGCTAGCCAACTAGAGGCTTGCTAGGGACAGTGTTTTGTCTATATATCCACACATGTATATAAGTCTTCATTCAATACAATTATAGCATGGATAATAAACGATTATCTTGATACAGGAATTATAATAATAACTATATTTATTATTGCCTCTAGGGCATAATTCCAACACTGTGGACCCCCTGGCCAGCCGGGTCCCACCTTTGTACTTTTATCCTTATTATAGGTCGGTGGGTTCATCTATAACCCCCCTCCCCGACCCCCGTCCATGCAGATGATCGGTCAATCCTTCACACACACACCCATACAGGAGAGGCAGTAGCGAGCCGACAGCTCCTTCTTCCTCCTTCGTCAAACAGCTCAAGGAGCACATTGTAACCACTCTTGTGCATTATACATTCCGGCAGAACTAGGGGTATTATCTCTACGGAGAGCCCTGAACCTGGGTACATCTTGCATTCCTCGCTTGTACCAAACACGTTCCTAGAGCCCGTCGGTGTCCTTTTGGTCTCCACCTCATATCTTTAGCCTACCCATGGCTTATGTCGTGAGTAAACACCGACATAGAGACCAGCTTGTAGCGACATAGTGCTATGATTACAATGCTTTCCCAGTAGTTCATGCTTTCTTTGTGACTAGTCTGAAATAGATGGACTGCATAATGTGTTATTGAAATGTTTAGCATGCATTGCATTGTTCATGGTTTGGCATATTAGAGTGGTATTTCCCTTTGGAGAGTTTTAGGATTGACTTGGCACATGCTTACACATGTTTATGACTTAAAGTCTATCAAGCCTTGATGATCTTTTTATTTCAGAATAGTTATATCGCTTTCATGCCCGATTCAATGTTACTTTGTCGCTCTGCCTGATTATGACCGTTATTGCTCTCCAGTTGGTCGCTTCCCCGTCTTTTGCTAGCCTTCACCTGTACTAAGCAGACTGACTGCTTGTGCATCCGAAATCCTTGAAACCAGTTGCGCCATATGAGTCCACCATACGTACCTATATGCGGTACTTATGTGCTGTCCTAAGTAAATTTGCACGTGCCGTATTCTTAATTTTCAAATAAATATTTTTTTTGTATGCCCGAATCGCTCATGTAGCAATTAGGGACTATCAGTATCTTCCATGCTAAGTGGGTTATTCTCAAGATATGTGTTGATTCACTATCACTCATGAGAACGTGGCTGGTAACCGGGATGCCCAGTTCAGTGTCCAAAAGACAAATCAAATTTAATGAAACAAAACTCCCCCAGGATTGTTGTTTGTATGGACGGAACCCGTGGATTCGGCCCGCCGTGGAGTGTGATCAATTGGTGGAGGGGGAGTAAAAACTTTACTTCTCTGTTTGGGAACCGCCTATAATGTATTTAGCATGGAAGATATTGAGATCTCTTGGTTGTCATGTTGACAATGAAAGCATACCACCCAAAATGTTGATTCATCTCTATTTAAAGCTCGAGTTATGGCACCTCTATAAATCAATGCTTCCCTCTGTGAAGGGCCTATCTATTTTACTTTTCTGTTTAGTGGTGATGTCTACTACGCAACCTTCTTCTTGTAGACGTTGTTTGGCCTCCAAGTGCAGAGGGTTGTAGGACAGTAGCAATTTTCCCTCAAGTGGGGGACCTAAGGTTTATCAATCCGCGGGAGGCGTAGGATGAAGATGGTCTCTCTCAAGCAACCCTGCAACCAAATAACAAAGAGTCTCTTGTGTCCCCAACACACCCAATACAATGGTAAGTTGTATAGGTGCACTAGTTCAGCGAAGAGATGGTGAAACAAGTGCAATATGGATGGTAGATATAGGTTTTTGTAATCTGAAATTACAAAAACAGCAAGGTAACAAATGGTAAAAGTGAGCACGAACGGTATTGCAATGCGTGGAAACAAGGCCTAGGGTTCATACTTTCACTAGTGAAGTTCTCTCAACAATGATAACATAATTGGATCATATAACTAGCCCTCAACATGCACCAAAGAGTCGCTCCAAAGTCACTAATAGCGGGGAACAAATGAAGAAATTATTGTCGGGTACGAAACCACCACAAAGTTATTCTTTCTGATCGATCCATCATAGAGTTCGTACTAGAATAACACCTTAAGATGCATATCAACCAAGACCCTAATGTCACCTAGATACTCCATTGTCACCTCAAGTATCCGTGGGCATGATTATACGATATGCATCACATAATCTCATAATCATCTATTCAACCAACACATAGAACTTCAAAGAGTGCCCCAAAGTTTCTACCAGAGAGTCAAAACGTGTGCCAACCACTGTGCATAGGTTCCCAATGTCACGAACCCGCAAGTTGATCACCAAAACATACAAAAAGTACTCACATGAATTCACGTGTGCCAACCCATACGCATAGGTTCCCAATTCTCACAAACCCGCAAGTTGATCACAGCAGATAGACACGTGCAAGACATACATCAAGTGTTCTCAAAGACTCAATCCGATAAGATAACTCCAAAGGGGAAACTCAATTCATTACAAGAGAGAGAGGGGGAAGAACATCATAAGATCAAACCATAGTAGCAAAGCCCATGGTACATCGAGATCAAGACATCTCAAGAACACAAGAGAGAGAGATCAAACACATAGCTACTAGTACATACCCTCAGCCCCGAGGGAGAACTACTCCCTCCTCGTCATGGAGATCACCGGGATGATGAAGATGGCCACCGGAGATGGATTCCCCCACCGGCAGAGTGCCAGAACGGGCTCCAGATTGGTTTTTGGTGGCTACATAGGCTTGCGGCGGCGGAACTCCCGATCTAGGTTTCTTTTTGGGGGTTTATGAACTTATAGGAATTTATGGCGGTGGAATTACGTCGGTTGGGCCCACGAGGAGGTCACAAGCCTGCGCGCCGCCACCCGACGGGGGTGGTGGCGGAGTGAGGGATTGTGACTCCCTCGTGGCCCATCTGGCCTTCTCCCAAAGCTTCGGGGGTCTCTTTTGGTCCAAAACAAAATCATCGTAAAGTTTCATTCGATTTGGAGTCCGTCTGAAAATGGGCCAAAAACACGGAAAAAACAGAAACTAGCACTTGGCACTGAGTTAATAGGTTAGTCCCAAAAAAAGATATAAAATATCATATTCATGCATATAAAACATCCAAAGTTGACAAGATAATAGCATGGAACCATCAAAAATTATAGATACGTTGGAGACGTATCAAGTGGTCCTCTTCTTATGAAAAGCACCAACTATAGAGAGCATAATTGTCATTCTGAGTGTAATGTGCATTGTCCCAAAGTACCACGTTGTCTTCTGTATGATTGTGATATTACTTATTCTGAAGTATTTATTTCTAGTGTCCTTTAAAAACTCCGAAGGAGCGTCTGCATTTATGTTTTGCTTCACTCATGGGCGCTAGCGAGATACCACTCTAGTATGTTTGAGTCATGTACACTGTGGTCTCGTCATGATTTTCAGTTGCACATTATTTATTCTTAGTTGTTTGAAATTCTTCACATGATCGAAGGATTGCTTCGTGCATTGTCCTTGTAGCGTTGCTTTAATACTCGTTGAACTTGTCCGTAGTGCATGCTTATATACATCTCATAAAGCAAAAGAGTTTGTCAAGTTTTCTTTGTCGCATTCAGTTCGTTGAACTGAATTGCTTGAGGACAAGCAATATGCTAAGCTTGGGGGAGTTGATACGTCTCAAACTTATCGACTTTTCCAAACACTTTTGCTATCGTTTTGGCCTCATTCTTGCATGATTTGAATGAAACTAACCCGGACTAACGCTGTTTTTAGCAGTGCTGCATGTATGGTTTTCTTGTGAGCATGAAAATGGATATTTAGACATCCTGGAAAATTCCAATAAAAAATAGAGAAAATCCACACACCAGGTGGAACCTTGGGCCATAAGATGGGCCAGAGGGGAAACACAAGGCCTCAAGACGACCTGTGGACGGGGCCTGCCCCCTCGCCGCGCCAGGAGGCCACCTGGGTGGGGCCCACCCCCTTTGGTGCCCTACTTTGGCTCCTATTTTTACCCGTGACGCAGAAATCCCAGAACATAAGTTTTTTTGCAAGTTCTCGACACGGAGCCGCCGCCACCCTCGGTTCTTCTTCGGGAGAGGTAATATAGAGGCTGTTTTGGCCTCCGGAGAGGGGAAATCGTCGCCATCATCATCACCATCACCAGTCCATCATCCTCCCATGGCTTCCCCCGTCATGTGTGAGTAATTCCCTGCTGTAGGTGAAGGTGATAGGAGAGATTGGATGAGTTAGATCATGTAATAATTCGTCGGATTTTTGTGGCCATGTTGCGTATCATCTACTATGGTGTTTATCATCTTTTTTACTACTTGTTACTCTTAATGCTTATTACTTTGGGCCCGAGTTCCATGATTTCAGATCTGAATACCTTATGTTTTCATGAATATATTTGTGTTCTAGATCCTATCTATGAGTAGTATGCACCTATTATAGTCCGGAACCGGCGATCCCTATGGTGACAGCTTGGGACACCAAAGGGGATAGACTATAGTTAGAGGGTTCCATGTATCCGTTGATTGTTAATGCTTTGTTCCAGTGCTCTTTGATAGGAGCACCTTAATCTCCATAAGTTCCTTTTGGCCCCGTTGATAGCGGGATGGTAGGAAAAAAGATGTTGTGCAAGTTCTTATTGCAAGCACGCACAACTACCTTGAGATACATGCCTAATGCTTGATATTTGCCTAGATGATCATTACTTTTCTTTCCGCCTTGCCCCAAGTTAAATACATGATATCTCTCATCCATGACTGACCATCCATTCCCCTAGCCTACAGTATTTTAATCCTGCTAGTCACCAGTTGCTCTATTTTAGTTGTTTTACTTTCGTTGCTTGCCACCATTATCTTCGTTGTCACAATCACTTTCATATCACCGTTGCTACTAATATTTCATTGCTAAGAAAGTATCTTTCAGGTGCGGTTGAATTGAAAACTCAACTATTAAAGCTTATAAATATTCTTTGGCTCCCCTTGTGTCGAATCAATAAATTGGGTTAACTTACCCATGAAGACTGTTGCTATCCCCTACACTTGTGGGTCATCAAAGACCCAGGTGTCAATTCACTTGGGTACGTGTCGCGACCACCTTGCTGCAGGTCAGGATCCAGACAGGGCATTTACTGCCCCTGACACCACCGAAGAAGAAGAGCGGTGAATACTGTTCACAGTTCACCCTGTCAGCACACTGTTGGTGACCCCTTTGCCTATAAAAGGAGGCCCAAGGCTCATTCTTAAGGGTTGGACTTTTTGGGATCGGAGACTCCCTAATGACCTACTAAGTTAATAGAGCAGATCACCCTATAGTAAGCACATAGTACAAACTAAGCAGGAGTAGGGTTTATTGCGCCAAGCGGCCCGAACCTGGGTAAAAGGCCTTGCTGGTGTTGATCGCTAGTTCCGCTCTCGACATCGTACCTCTCTCTCCCGGCTGAACGATCAAGGGACTCCTCGAGTTTCCCATAGGTGTCGGTTTCCCCGGCAGGAGGCTAGAAGGTTCAAATGGTTGGAATGGGATGTATTGATCTCAACACATGAGTTGGTGGCTCTCTCTCGAAAAATGGATCTGGCAAGTGTAAGTGTGTTTTGAGTTCTTCCTCTACTAGTGACAGGTAGGTGGAGGGGTATATATAGAATTGACTTTCCTAAAATGGATCTGGCTGAGTATTTTTGATGGCTATCTTTAAGCACTTGAGCAACCAATTCATCATAACACCTCATCCCCTTTTAATAGTATTGGCTTTCCTATCGACTCAAAACTGATTTCTCACAAAGTGTAAAATGAAGAGTCTTCTCTCTTGAATCTTTAGCCAATCCTATTCATTCCCTGCATCAGAGGGGCATCTCCACACAATCTTATAGCCAAAGCATCTTTAAACTTTTTTGAAATGTACTTGGATAAATTCATTAGTCCAATGATTCATATGTTGTGATTAATTAACAAAACCACCTTAGGGAGCAATTGTGCTTTCAGGGGGTCAAAATAGTGCCGAAAACACACTTATAATTTAAAATGAGCCGTAGCCCCCAAGACCATGATAGGATGATTGAAAAACCTGGCAGAGTTCAAAAATCTGATTACTTGGGAGCCCAACACATATTAATTGTTTATGCAGACCTTGTCTTCGACAATAACCCCAACGCCGTGGAGTTGGCGGAAATAAACGGGAATCTTAAGAGTTGTTTGGAGGAGCTCGACCTTTTCAACAAGCGGTTCAACAATGCACAAGGTAATTCCAAACTGGACTATTATTTACCTCATTTAAGCGAGGTATATTTATTTGCATCTTTAAGTGTGGAGTGTTTATATGGAAACTATAGTTGTCGCCGTGGAGGTTGAGAACCTTAGGGCCGAGCTGAACAAGACGAGGCAAGAGGCTGCCGAACAAAAGGCGGCAGCCGAACGAGCAGCTACCGAACTGGTGATGGCAAGGTATGTCAGTGACAAGCATGAGGCTAGAGTTGCTGAGGTGCAATAAGAGATGAATGATTCCTTCACTAAATGTGAGGTTCTCGAGCAGAAAAATATGGAGCAAGCTTTCGAGCTGTCTTCTTTGACTGCAGTGCTCTAGGAGAGCGCGGATGGAGGCGCAAGGCCACCAGAAGGAGATCCATCAAATCAAACGAATTGCGGATGGTAAGTTATACTTACTGCAATGTTTCTTTAGTGGGAAAAGGTTGGCATTGTTCACTCGAGTATGGCATTCTCCACGCACATTTGTGGACCTCCCGAAGAGTGCGGCACATGAATCAAGGCACTATGTGTCCTAGGAAGGGGATGCCGAGCTTAGGATTTTCTGGGCACAATTCCAAGCCCCTGATCAACCTCTCCTCGTTTTCGATAAGCTAAAACAGCTCATGGAGTTGCATGTAATGGCGGAGCCAGCCATAAAGACCTCTATATCAGGCCATGGCCTATAGAGCCGCTGCCCAGCAGCTACTTCAGCCTGGTACAGAAGCTGGTCGCTGCTGCCCCCGTATTGTTGTACTAAAGATCTCCACATGTATTGAGGGAGATCATATGACATTCGCGAAGACCATGATGCATTGGAGAAAGTTGAAGCCAACCAAAATGGCCGCTGGAGCTCTGCCGCCCGGAAAGGAGCATAGGCGCCCTTAGCTACACTTTCCTAATGTTATGAAGGGTGCTCGGGCAATAAAAATCCATTGCTCAAAGGATGTAATTCTTGAGTGAAAATACTATCCTGTATTGATGGTTCAACTTTTGTGAATTACAATTCTTTTTCTTTGCATGGTATATTATGCCTTGCTTTGTTTTATTTTGACTCCTGTGTGCCCATTTTTACTTCAAAGTTTCCAGTCGTCGGATTCAGCCCCCTAGTCGATGCTATCAGGCGTGTTTTCGGCTTCCATGCTCTTACCCTTATCGAACATCTTGGTGACCGGAGGCAGTAGTGCGGAAGAAAACAAGGCAATCACACTATGCGGCTTTAATGCTTTCACTTAACCATAGGAGCTTGACTGTGGGGACTAGTTACTAGCCCCCTTGTATTTTGTGATGTTCGAATATACCGAGGTTAAAAACAATTATCACTTGGTTTGTGTAACTTCGAACCCTCGTATAACATGTTGAACCTCCATCGATTCTAAGTTTAACACTTGTCACCGGATTGTATATCGGTACACGCTTATTATGACTATTAGTTTTCGGCTTTCTCCATTGAGGTACTTCAGCAGGCAAGCTAAAAGTACAATCGCAGTGGTTCTCCTTTATCCCTTTAGACGAACATGCGGAACGTAAAAGTGTAAGCACAGGAGCCAGGCAACCAAACTATTGACCCAAGACATAATTTTGAACCAATGCATATAACACAATATCGAAGACAACAAATGCACAAGGTAGAAAAATGGTGTCGGGGTGATACTTAGGGCGATCTTTATAGTCAAGCCCCAGGTCGATTATTCGATTGTATCCAAAATTATGTATCCAATTAGCTAGTCTTGGTTTCAGAGAGCGGAAAAGAAAAAATAAAATGGCTATGCAATATAAGCGACTGCGATGGGCCCGTAAAATTGGTGTGTATTTCGGATTAACTCGTGACGTCTATCGTACAATTCAATCTGCCCAAGGAACTATTACTGATTCTTAAAAATAAATTTATGGAGAAAAGGTGTACATAGGGCCATTGCAGATGGCTTGATGTGCTTTACTTCACCCTATTGCATGTCTGCTCCTTTGCTCTCCAGGGGGTGCTCCTTTAGAAGAGGTAGTAGTCGGAGAACTGGCCTTTGTAAGAGAAGGTCTTCAAAAGTCGCCGAAGTATGTTAGCTTGATGCTGAATAGGTACTTGATGGTACCTGGTATTGTCAGAATACATGTGTGACCACATCTCGGTCAATCCGAATACTTGGTACTTATGTATTCGGTCTCCACAGCTCCCCATGGTATTGTGAGCGTGAAATTGTGCCTCCGGGACATGTATTTTATGGCTAGAAAGGCCCTGCTATGGGGAGTGTACCCCTATTTGTTTTGAGCATGTGAAGAATCCAAGGACTGTTATGGGACTCATCCTCGCTTATTCACCCCTTTTTCCTTGATGGCAAACTGGGGCTTTGGAGTTGTATTGTCAGTCTGGACTTCAGCTACCAGAGCCATTGAATGTTGCTCGGTTTAGAGAGATTGATAATGTTACCATTGCTAGTGATAAAATCCTTGGGTCCCGACATCTTAAGCTTTAGGTATGCATAGTGGGGAACATAGTTAAAGCGAGCGAACGATGTACGATCGAGGAGTGCATGATAGCCGTTGTGAAAAGGGACCATGTCGAAGATCAACTCTTCGCTACGGAAGCTATCGGGCGAGTCGAACACTATTTCCAAAGTTATGGTGCCTGAGCAGCAGGCCTCGACGCTAGGGATTATTCCTTTAAAGGTGGTGTTACTGGGTTTGATGCTTGATGGATCCATACCCATTTTCCTCACTGTATCTGCGTAAATTAGATTGAGGCTACTACCT
This sequence comes from Hordeum vulgare subsp. vulgare, assembly GCF_904849725.1. Lineage (NCBI taxonomy): Eukaryota > Viridiplantae > Streptophyta > Magnoliopsida > Poales > Poaceae > Hordeum > Hordeum vulgare. The sequence goes on from NC_058522.1 coordinate 68,568,964, forward strand.
CCGTCCATGAGTACCCTCGTTAGATGGTACCCATTTATAATGGGGTCAAGTACGAGGGCCGCTGAACAATCATGCCGAATACTAGTTGGGTGGTACATGCGATCGAAGGTGGTCGGGCATGCCGACCATTGGTTATACTTCGGAGCCACGGGTTCTATGGCATATACACCCAGAAGCACGTGCTTCCTCTCCTTCTTTGGTATGCGTGTGACGTAGATCATGTTCACAGTTTTGACCTTAGGAGGGAATTGCTTTTCACCTCCATTGTTCGGCCTACGAGGTTCCTAATCGTCCTTGCTGCAGGGACTCTTGCCCTGGTGCTCAGCTGTTGGTTGACGTGGGTGGTGTGGGTGGATATGGCATGGTCTATTCAGTATTATTTATAGTGCGGTTGATCCATCCCGATTCCCCTTAGAGGGTTTCTTCTGTGGTCCAGACCTCGAGTTGCTGCATCCGACATTGATTGTGGTGTCTTCAGCTTCACCGTCGTTGTGCTAACGCTTGTTCTTGTTGCATCGTGGCTTCCCATTACCGTCCTGAACATCAAAAGTGCCGTGGTTTCCGGGAGGGTTGTTTCGAGGAGGTAACCAGTTGTCTTCGCGTGTGCAAAAGCGGGTCATAAGCGAGGTAAGAGGTGGCATTGTTCTTGGCCTATCATGTCCGTGCATCTGAGCTAGCCATTCGTCCCAGATATTATTCCTGAAGGAGGCTAGTTCCTCAGCATCCAAACAATCAATGATTTGATTTTGCTTGGTCAGGAATCGATTCCAAAATTGCTGGGATGACTTGCCAGCTTGTTGGACGATGTGGCTCAAGTCATCGGAACCAGGGGCGAAAAAGGTGCCTTGTAAGTTAGCTCTTAAATCATCTTCAAGCTCTTCCTAGCTCCCATTGAATTTTTCGGGGAGGTTGTTCAGCCAGTGCCGTGCTGGTCCCTTGAGCTTCAATGGTAAGTATTTTATGGCATGAAGGTCATCTCCTTGGGCCATATGAATGTGGAGAAGAAAGTCTTCAATCCACACAGCCGGATCTATTATCTTGTTGAATTGTTCTATATTTACGAGTTTAAACCCTTCAGGGAACTGGTGCTACATCACCTCATTTGTAAAGCACATTGGGTGAGTGGTGCCCGTGACCCAAGCTACGTTGTGGTGGAGGTCGGATGAAATTCTGGCATGATGTGATTCCCGAACCCTATCGTGCTGATCGAGCCGAACTTGGTGCCCGTCCCTTCTAGCGGTAGTGCGCCCTCTGTATACATAGATGGATCTTGTGTATCTTGTTTTAGCATTCACTACAGGAATCAGACTATTTGCCGTCCGCCATAAGGGACGGCAAAGAGGTTATCCATCGATGGCAAAGGTCTTTGTCGTCAACCTCCAGTCGGCAATTTTCCTACGACTACTTTGGACGGCATATCACCTTCTTTGCCGTGAGTCTGCCTGAAGCGGACGACAAAGGTCTTTGCCGTTAGTCTCTTCCTCCGAGCAGACGACACACATTCTTAGACGGCACCCGACAGGCAATGCCTCTGTTAGGGCTAATGAAGGCTTTGTCGTCTGCCTCCCTTCCTCTCTTTGTCGTCTGCCTCCCTCCATCTCTTTGTCGTCTGCCTCCCTCCCTCTCTATGTTGTCTGCCTCCCTCCCTCTCTTTTCCGTCTGCTTCTATGGGCTAGCACAGAGTTGGGCCAGCGCAGGAATCATCCCTTTGTCGTCAGCCTCCCTCACGATGTGCTGTCAGCCTCCCAAGGTAGCGGACGACAAAGAGACTATATGGCCAGCTGCTGCTGCCCCAGGTTGCACATATGGGTGCCACGTGGCACGTTTGCCGTCTGCTGCTTGATGGCAAAGGCCTTTGCCATCAGCTGGCAGACGGCAAAGAGCCCATATTGTCACAGTTTTATTTTGTTTATTTCACAGCACATATACATATACATAGCACATATATAGGTCACAACACCTATACATATACCTAGCACATATAATTCATAGCACATATATAGGTCACAACAGATATTCATAGCACAAAGTTTCATCCATATATATACATATACATATAGTTCCACATATACTGTTCATCCATATATACATATACATATAATTCCACATTGTTCATCAACACAAATAAAAACTAGAACTAAAGCACTCCATCAATGCGAGCTTCCATGCATGTAGTACATCCAATCTGCAAAATGGTAATAACAAAGTTAGAATAAGAAGAACAACAACATATATATGAAAAATAAGCTAAATTGAAGCATAAATAAACGAATCAAGAATAGAAGAAGGAGAAGAAAAACTAGAAGGAGGAGGAGGAGGAGGAGAAGGAGAAGGAGAAGGAGGAGGAGAAGAAGAAGAAAAGTAGAAGAGAAGAAGAAGGAGAAGAAGGAGGAGAAGAAGGAGGAGAGAAGAAGAAGGAGAAGAAGGAGGGGCCCTTCTCCTTCTTCTCCTCCTTCTCATTCTTCTCTTCATCTTCTCCCCCTCTTTCTTCTTCTCCTTCTCCTTCTCTTCTTATTCTCTTCTTATTCTTCTTCTTCCTTCTTTTCATTTCTCCTCTTCTCCTCTTCTGGGAGCTAAATTAGCTAACTATGTATTTTTGGAGCTAAATGGGCTAACTATGTCATTCTAGAGGAAAAGAAGGTAAGTATATAATATTAATGCGCTAACCAAGGTTCTTATGCCATTTGAGCTTATTATGTGTTTTAGGAGCTTACTTAGTCATTTTAATGAGCTAACCAAGGTTCTTATGATGTTCTTACCTAACTAAGTTAATTATGTCATTTTGGAGGATAAGTAGCTAAGTATGTCTTTGTTGGGGAAAATAATCTAAATATAAGAAGAAAGAGAAGAAGCAAGAAGAAAAGAAGGAGAAGAAAAAGAAGAAGGAGAAGGAGGAGGAGAAGAAGAAGAAAACAAGAAGAAAAGAAGAAGAGAAGAAGAAGGAGAAGAAGGGTTGGGTAACGTAGCATAAATTCAAAAAATTTCCTACGCATATTCAGATCTTCCTATGGAGAGACCAGCAACGAGAGGGGTGAGTGCATCTTCATACCTTTGAAGATTGCTAAGCGAAAGCGTTGCTAGAACGCGGTTGATGGAGTCGTACTCGCGGCGATTCAGATCGCCGTGTGATTCCGATCTAGTGCCGAACCACGGCACCTCCTCGTTCAACACACGTGCAGCCCTGTGACGTCTCCCGCACCTTGATCCAGCAAGGAGGAGGGAGAGGTTGGGGAAGATCTCCGGAAGCACGACGGCATGGTGTCGATGGAGAGACGATGTCTCCCGGCAGGGATTCGCCAAGCACCGTGGGAGAGGAGGAAGAAGGGGGGCAGGGCTGCGCCGAGGGAGAGGGAAAACGATGTGTAAAACAGCCCCAAAACCCCCACTATATATAGGAGGAGGGAGGGGGGTGCCACCCGTAGGGTTCCCAACCTAGGTGGTGCAGCAGCCCCCCCCCCCAGATGGGAGGTGCAGCGGCTAGGGCAGGGGGAGGGGGTGGCGCACCCGTAGGTGGGCCTTAGGCCCACCAGCGCCTAGGGTTTCCCCCTCTCTCGACCTCCTGCGCCTTGGGCCTCCTTGTGGGAGGCGCACCAGCCCACTTTGGGCTGGTTGCCCTCCCTCTTTTGGCCCATGCTACCTCTTAGGGCTGGTGGCCCCTCCCGGTGGACCCCCGGGACCATTTCCGGTGGTCCCGGTGGTCCCGGTACATTACCGGTGATGCCTGAAACATCTCCGGTGTCCAAAACCATACATCCTATATATCAATCTTTTCCTCCAGACCATTCCGGAGCTCCTCGTGACGTCCAGGATCTCATCCGGGACTGCGAATAACTTTCGCTAACCTCGTATAACAATTCCCTATAACCCTAGCGTCATCGAACCTTAAGTGTGTAGACTCTACGGGTTCGGAAGACAGTCAAACATGACCGAGACACATCTCCGGCCAATAACCATTAGCGGGGACTGGATACCCATGGTGGTATAGAACATGCCCGAGATTCGATCGCCGGTATACCTATACCTTGTTCAATCTCGTTACCGGTAAGTCTCTTTACTCGTTCCGTAGCACATCATCGTGTGATTAACTCCTTAGTCACATTGAGCTCATGATGATGTTCTACCGAGTTGGCCCAGAGATACCTCTCCGTCACGCGGAGTGACAAATCCCGATCCCGATTCGTACCAACCCAACAGACACTTTCAGAGGCACCCATAGTGCACCTTTATATTCACCTAGTTACGTTGTGACGTTTGATACACCCAAAGCACTCCTACGGTATCCGGGAGTTGCACAATCTCACGGTCGAAGGAAAAGACACTTGACATTAGAAAAGCTTTAGCATACGAACAATACGATCTAGTGCTATGCTTAGGATTGGGTCTTGTCCATCACATCATTCTCCCAATGATGTGATCCCGTTATCAATGACATCTAAGACACATTGTGAACTATTTATTCACACATGTATTACTGTTTCCTGTTAATACAATCACAGCATGAACAATAGACGATTATCATGAACAAGGAAATATGATAATAACCATTTTATTATTGCCTCTAGGGCATATTTCCAACAGTCTCCCACTTGCACTAGAGACAATAATCTAGTTACATTGTGATGTATCGAACACCGATAGCATTATGGTGTTGATCACGTTTTTCTCATGGAAGAGATTTAGTCAGCGGGTCTGCAACATTCAGATCCGTGTGTACTTTACAAATCTCTATTACTCCACTCTGGACATGGTCCTGGATGGAGTTGTAGCGGCGTTTGATGTGCTTCGTCTTCCGGTGAAACCTGGGCTCCTTGGCTATGGCAATGGCCCCAGTGTTATCACAGAAGAGTGTCATTGGACCCGACGAGCTTGGAACCACTCCAAGGTCGCCGATGAGCTCCTTCATCCAAATTCCTTCATGAGCTGCTTCTGAAGCAGCTATGTACTCCGCTTCACATGTAGATGCTGCCACGACTTCTCGCTTGCTGCTGCACCAGCTCACTGCCCCACCATTCAACACATATACGTATCCGGTCTGTGAATTAGAGTCATCCAGATCTGTGTCGAAGCTAGCGTCGCCGTAACCCTTTACGAAGAGCTCTTCGTCACCTCCATAAACGAGAAATATCTCCTCAGTCCTCTGCAGGTACTTAAGGATATTCTTGACCCCTGTCCAATGTTCCATACCGGGATCACTTTGGTACCTCCCTACCAAACTTATGGCAAGGTTTATATCAGGTCTGGTACACAGCATGGCATACATTAGAGAGCCTACGGCTGAAGCGTAGGGGACAATACTCATCTTCTCTCTATCTACTGTCGTGGTCGGTGACTGAGTCTTACTCAATCTCATACCTTGCAAAACTGGCAAGAACCCTTTCTTTGAGTTTTCGATATTAAACTTCTTCAATATCTTGTCAAGGTATGTACTTTGCGAAAGACCTATGAGACGTCTCGATCTATCTCTATAAATCTTGATGCCTAATATGTATGCAGCTTCTCCAAGGTCCTTCATTGAAAAACTCTTGTTCAAATAGGCCTTTATGCTCTCCAACATCTCTATATTATTCCCCATCAATACTATGTCATGCACATACAGTATGAGGAAAGCTACAGAGCTCCCACTCACTTTCTTGTACAGACAGGCTTCTCCATAAACCTGTATGACCCCAAACACTTTAATCACCTCATTAAAGCGAATGTTCCAACTCCGGGATGCTTGCACCAGCCCATAGATGGAGCGCTGGAGCTTGCATACTTTGTTAGCACCCTTAGGGTCGACAAAACCTTCTGGTTGCATCATATACAACTCTTCCTTAAGGTTCCCGTTAAGGAACGCTGTTTTGACGTCCATTTGCCAAATTTGATAATCATAAAAGGCGGCAATTGCTAACATGATTCAGACTGATTTCAGCTTCGCTACGGGAGAGAAAGTCTCTTCGTAGTCAATTCCTTGAATTTGTCGAAAACCCTTTGCGACAAGTCGAGCTTTACAAACGGTTATATTACCATTTGCATCAGTTTTCTTCTTGAAGATCCATTTATTTTCTATGGCTCGCCGGTCATCGGGCAAGTCCACCAAAGTCCATACTTTGTTCTCATACATGGATCCTATCTCAGATTTCATAGCTTCAAGCCATTTGTTGGAATTCTGGCCCGCCATCGCTTCTTCATAGTTCGAAGGTTCATCGTTGTCTAACAACATGAGTTGCATTATAGGGTTGTCGTACCACTCTGGTGTGGAGCGTGCCCTTGTGGACCTTCGCGGCTCAGTAGTAACTTGATCCGAAGCTTCATGATCATTATCATTAACTTCCTCTTTAGTTGGTGTAGGCGCCACAGGAACAATTTCCCGCGATGTGCTACTATCCTGTTCGAGAGGGGTGTAGTTACCTCATCAAGTTCTACCTTCCTCCCACTTACTTCTTTCGAGAGAAACTCTTCCTCTAGAAAGGATCCGTTCTTCGCAACAAAAGTTTTACCTTCGGATCTAAGATAGAAGGTATACCCAATAGTTTCCTTAGGGTATCCTATGAATACGCATTTCTCCGCTTTGGGTTCGAGCTTTTCTGGTTGAAGTTTCTTCACATAAGCATCACAGCCCCAAACTTTAAGAAACGACAACTTAGGTTTCTTGCCAAACCATAGTTCATACGGTGTCGTCTCAACGGATTTAGACGGTGCCCTATTTAAAGTGAATGCTGCAGTTTCTAATGCGTACACCCAAAATGATAGCGTAAGTCGGTAAGAGACATCATAGATTGTACCATATCTAATAAAGTGCAATTACGACATTCAGACACTCTGTTGCGCTGCGGTGTGCCAGGCGTCGTCAGTTGTGAAACGATTCCACACTTCCTTAGGTGTGTGCCAAACTCGTGACTCAAATATTCTACTCCACGATCAGATCGTAGACACTTAATTTTTCTGTCACGTTGATTCTCGACCTCACTCTGAAATTCCTTGAACTTTTCAAACGTCTCAGATTTGTGCTTCATCAAGTAGATATACCCATACCTACTCAAATCATCGATGAGAGTGAGAACATAACGATAGGCACCGCGAGCTTCAACGTTCATTGGACCACACACATCAGTATGTATTATTTCCAATAAGTCGGTTGCTCTCTCCATTATTCCTGAGAATGGAGTCTTAGTCATCTTGCCCATGAGGCACGGTTCGCATGTGTCAAATGATTCAAAGTCAAGAGACTCTAATAGTCCATCGGTATGGAGCTTCTTCATGCCCTTAACACCGATATGACCAAGGCGGCAGTGCCACAAGTATGTGGGACTACCATTGTCAACTTTACATCTTTTGGTACTCACACTATGAATATGCGTAACATCACGATCGAGATTCATCAAGAATAAACCATTCACCAGCAGAGCATGACCATAAAACATATCACTCATATAAATAGAACAACCATTATTCTCTGACTTAAATGAGTAGCCATCCCGCATTAAGCAAGACGCTGATACAATATTCATGCTCAAAGCTGGTACTAAATAACGATTATTAAGGTTTAAAACTAATCCCGACGGTAGATATAGAGGTAGCGTGCCGATGGCGATCACATCGACCTTGGAGTCATTCCCGACGTGCATCGTCACCTCGTCCTTGGCCAGTTTCCGCTTATTCCGCAGTTCCTGCTTTGAGTTGCAAATGTGAGCAACATCACGTGTATCAAATACCCAGGAGCTACTACGAGCGCTGGTAAGGTACACATCAATAACATGTATATCACATATACCTTTAACGTTGCCGGCCTTCTTGTCTGCTAAGTATTTGGGGTAGTTCTGCTTTGAAAGGACGTGGATGTCGCCTAGAGTGGGGGTGAATAGGCGCTTTAAAATAATTAAGGTTTAGGCTTGAACAAATGCGGAATAAAACTAACGTTTAATATGTCAAGCAAAATTCCTCAAACAACTAGGCTCACTTATGTGCACCAACAACTTATGCTAAGAAAGATAAACAACTAAGTGATAGCAAGATATATGACAAGAGACAATATGGCTATCACAAAGTAACGTGCATAAGTAAAGGGTTCGGGTAAGAGATAACCGAGGTACGCGGAGACGATGATGTATCCCGAAGTTCACACCCTTGCGGATGCTAATCTCCGTTGGAGCGGTGTGGAGGCACAATGCTCCCCAAGATGCCACTAAGGCCACCGTAATCTCCTCACGCCCTCGCACAATGCAAGATGTCGTGATTCCACTAAGGGACCCTTGAGGGCGGTCACTGAACCCGTACAAATGGCAAACCTTGGGGGCGGTCACCGAACCCTTACACGTGGCAACCCTTGGGGGCGGTTACCGGTACCCGTACAAATTGCTCGGGGCAATCTCCACAACCTAATTGGAGACCCCGACGCTTGCCCGGAGCTTCACACCACAATGATTGAGCTCCGAGACACCACCAAGCTTCTAGGACGCCAAAGCATCCGCGAAGAACAATATATAGGGTACTAAGTACCAAAGGTAATAAGCTTCTCAAACTTCACTTCCACGTATCACCGTGGAGAAGTCAAACCGATGCAACTAATGCAATGGCGAGAACACACGAAGTGGTCAAGTCCCTCACACTCAAATCCCTCCACAACAACGAAAGCTATGGAGAAATATGAGAGGAAGAACAAGGAGCTCACAAAGAAATCCAAGATCAAGATCCAAGGGGTTCCCCTCACATAGAGGAGAAAGTGATCGGTGGAGATGTGGATCTAGATCTCCTCTCTCTTTTCCCTCAAGAACAAACAAGAATCATTAGAGGGATTGAGAGTAAGCAAGCTCTAAGAATGTCAACAATGGAGGTAGAACAAGAGCTCAACGAATAGATAAGGCCAAGGGGGAAGAAGACCCCCTTTATATAGTGGGGGAAGGAATTAGACCGTTACCCCCACTTACAGCCCGAGCCCAGCGGTACTACCGCTGGCTGCAGCGGTACTACCGTTGACCCTCCGGCGGTACTACCGCTGGCTGCAGCGGTACTACCGCTGACCCTCCAGCGGTACTACCGCTGGCTGCAGCGGTACTACCGCTGAGCCCATGGTAGCGCAAAGATACTACCGGGCCAACCACCGCCAAGAAAGTCTTCGCAAAAATGTTCGACGCAGTACAACCGCAAAGATGAGGGTACTAAAAACTTGGAGCGGCACTACCGCTGGCCAGGGGCGGTACTACCGCTGGGACAGCGGTACTACCGCCAGCTCTAGCAGTACTACCGCTAGGGCCAGTGGTACTACCGCCAACTCTAGCGGTACTACCGCTAGGTCCAGCGGTACTACCGCTTGCCACTGAAACAGCCATAACTTTCGCATACGAGCTCCGAATCGAGCAAACCCAAGCTTGTTGGAAATCTTAAGACCATGCAGATATGAAAATGCCAATGATATAGAGATGTGAGTCATCAATGAATGAAGAACCGGAAAAAACTCCAACATCGAAAACATCATAGTAGATGCAAATGGACTCCGTTTTCGATGAACTCGAGCTTGTCATGAAGATGACCATAAGCTCTAAAACTCACAAAGAGAAACACCAAACAAGAACCAAGAAGTATGATGCAAGGATGCAAATGGTTTGAGCTCTCAACGAACGATACGATCAAGCTACTCACTTGAGAGCCCCCCTTGATAGTACAGCAATCTATCCTAAACAGAAAACCTATCAAGGGCAAACCTATACCTTGCAGCTTGTCCTCTTGATCTAGATGATGATGATCTTGGCTTCCTCAAGATGGACCACCTTTCTTGATTGCGTTGGCTTGATGAAGACTAGTTGATTGCTCCCCCATACTCACTATGGGTGAGCCACTCTTCAGCATATCTTCACAAGTCCATTGCCACCACAATGGACGGAAAGCTTCAAGCATGATATCTTTGTGCTAATCCACTTGAACTTGCACATCGCAATCTTGATGACGATCACAACTTGACGTCATACTTCATGGGTTGTATGAGATCTTCCCTTTGACGCAAGCCCATGGAAACACACCTAACCCCACATAGAACTCTCACGAAGACCATGGGTTAGTACATAAACACGTAATGGACAATTCTTACCATACCATGGGATCACTTGATCCCTCTCGGTACATCTTGTACGCTTTGTGTGTTGATCATCTTGATTTAATCTTTGTCTGAGATCTTGATCAACCATGTGTCTCTATGACCATTCTTTGGATAGTACATTGAATACCATCTTGGTCATCATATAAACTCCTTGAACCCAACAGATGGACTTCAAGAAGTGCCTATGGACAAATCCTATAAATGTAACTTAAGGCAACCATTAGTCCATAGGAATTGTCATCAATTACCAAAACCACATATGGAGATATATGCTCTAACACGCTTGTAGTGACCTTTTCCCTTGCAATAGAAGCACTCAGTCTCAGGCTTGGGTCCATTCTTTTTCTTCTTCCCGGCATCTGGCTTACCGGACGTGGCAACGGCTTTGCCGTCTTTCTTGAAGTTATTTTTACCCTTGCCCTTCTTGAATCTAGTGGTCTTGTTGACCATCAACACTTGATGCTCTTTCTTGATTTCTACTTCTGCAGACTTGAGCATCGAGTACAACTCGGGAATGGTCTTCTCCATCCCTCGCATGTTGTAGTTCAACAAAAAACCTTTGTAGCTTGGTGGGAGAAACTGGAGCATTCTATCAATTATAGCATCATCCGGAAGTTCGACTCCAAGTGAAGTTAGACGACCGTGTAACCCAGACATTTTGAGTATGTGCTCACTGACAGAACTGTTCTCCTCCATCTTACAGCTAAAGAACTTGTCGGAGACTTCATATCTCTCGACACGGGCATGAGCTTGAAAAACTAGTTTCAGCTCTTGGAACATCTCATATGCACCGGGTTGCTCAAAACGCCTTTGGAGCCCCGTTTCCAAACTGTATAACATGCCACACCTAACCAAAGAGTAGTCATCACTTCGCGTTTGCCAGACGTTCAGAATGTCCTGGGCTAATGCGGGAGCGGGGGGGTCACCTAGTGGCGCATCAAGGACATAAGCCTTTTTAGCTGCATCAAGGATGAGCTTCAAGTTGTGAACCCAGTCCGCATAGTCGCTACCATCATCTTTCAGCTTGTTTTTCTCCACGAATGCGTTGAAATTGAGGTTGACGTTGGCCATCTACAATATTTATAATGACAACTTTTAGACTAAGTTCATGAAAATTAAGTTCGTTTAATCAAATTAAGTATGAACTCCCACTTAAATCAACATCCCTCTAGTCATCTAAGTGATACATCATCCATGTTGACTAACCTGTGTCCGATCATCACGTGAGACGGACTAGTCACCATGGTGAGCAATTTCATGTTGATCGTATACAACCATACGACTCATGTTCGACCTTTCGATCTCTTGTATTCGTGGTCATGTCTGTACATGTTAAGCTCATTGAGTCAACCTAGGTGTTTCGCGTGTGTAAATCTGGCTTACACCCATTGTATGCGAACGTTAGAATCTATCACACCCGATCATCACGTGGTGCTTCGAGACAACGATCCTTCGCAACGGTGCACAATTAGGGGAATACGTTCTCGAAATTTTAAGAGGGATCATCTTTTTATGCCACCGTCATTCTAATAAATAAGATGAAAAACATGATAAACATCACAATGCAATCATATAGTAACATGATATGGCCATTATCATCTTTGCTCTTTCGATCTCCATCTTCAGGCATCGCATGATCATCATTGTCACCGGAGTGACACCATGATCTCCATCATCATGATCTCCATCATCGTGTCTCCGTGAAGTCGTCACGCCAACTACTACTATCACTGCTACTATAGCTAACCGTTAGCAATGATGTAAAAGTAGTAAGCACATGGCCTTGCATCACATACAATAAATTAAAGACAACTCCTATGGCTCCTGCTGGTTGTCATACTCATCGACATGCAAGTCGTGAAACCTATTACAATAACATGATCATCTCATACATCATGCATGCAACATCACAACTTCGGCCATATCACATCACATGTCAAACCCTGCAAAAACAAGTTAGACGTCCTCTAATTGTTGTTGCAAGTATTACGTGGCTGATTTGGGTTTCTAGCAACAACGCTTTCTTACCTACGTGACAGCCACAACGATGATATGCCAAAGCTATTTACCCTTCATAAGGACCCTTTTCATCAAATCCAATCCGACTAGAGTGGGAGAGACACACACCCGCTAGCCACCTTTATGCACGGTGTGCATGTCTGTCGGTGGAATCAGTCTCACGTAAGCGTACGTGTAAGGTCGGTCCGGGCTGCTTCATCCCACAATACCGCCGGAAAAGAATAAGACTAGTAGCAGCAAGCAATTGACAAATCTTCGCCCGCAACCTTTTGTGTTCTACTCGTGCATAGAATCTACGCATAGAAAACCTGGCTCGGATGCCACTGTTGGGTAACGTACCATAAATTCAAAAAAATTCCTACGCATATTTAGATATTACTATGGAGAGACCAGAAACGAGAGGGGTGAGTGCATCTTCATACCTTTGAATATTGCTAAGCGGAAGCGTTGCTAGAACGCGGTTGATGGAGTCGTACTCGTGGCGATTCAGATCGCGGTGTGATTCCGATCTAGTGTCGAACCACGGCACCTCCGCGTTCAACACACGTGCAGCCCGGTGACGTCTCCCGCACCTTGATCGAGCAAGGGGGAGTTAGAGGTTGGCGAAGATCTCCAGCAGCACGACGGCGTGGTGTCGATGGAGAGACGAGGTCTCCCAGCAGGGCTTCGCCAAGCACCGTGGGAGAGGAGGAAGAAGGGGGCAGGGCTGCACCGAGGGAGAGGGATAACGGTGTGTAAAACAGCCCCAAACCCCCACTATATATAGGAGGAGGGGAGGGGGTGCCACCCCTAGGGTTCCCACCCTAGGTGGTGCGGCAGCCCCCCAGATGGGATGTGCGGCGGCCAGGGCAGGGGGAGGAGGTGGCGCACCCCTAGGTGGGCCTTAGGCCCACCAGCGCCTAGGGTTTCCCCCCCTCTCCACCTCCTGCGCCTTGGGCCTCCTTGTGGGAGGCACACCAGCCCACTTTGGGCTGGTTGCCCTCCCTCTTTTGGCCCATGCTACCTCTTGGGGATGGTGGCCCCTCCCGGTGGACCCCCGGGACCATTTCCAGTGGTCCCGATGGTCCCGGTACATTACCGGTGACGCCCGAAACATTTCCGGTGTCCAAAACCATCCATCCTATATATCAATCTTTCCCTCTGGACCATTCCGGAGCTCCTCGTGACGTCCGGGATCTCATCCGGGACTCCAAACAACTTTCGGTAACCTCGTATAACAATTCCCTATAACCCTAGCGTCATCGAACCTTAAGTGTGTAGACCCTACGGGTTCGGGAGACACGCAGACATGACCGAGACACATCTCCGGCCAATAACCATCAGCGGGGTCTGGATACCCGTGGTGGCTCCCACTTGCTCCACGATGATGTCATCGTATGAACCACGATGTCAAGGATTCAATCAATCCCGTATACAATTCCCTTTGTCTGTCGGTATAGAACTTGCCCGAGATTCAATTGTCAGTATACCTATACCTTGTTCAATCTCGTTACCAGTAAGTCTCTTTACTCGTTCTGTAGCACTTCATCGTGTGACTAACTCGTTATTCACATTGAGTTCATGATGATGTTCTACCGAGTGGGCCCAGAGATACCTCTCCATCACGCGGAGTGACAAATCCCAATCTTGATTTGTACCAACCCAACAGACACTTTCAGAGGTACCCGTAGTGCACCTTTATGGTCACCCAGTTACGTTGTGATGTTTGATACACCCAAAGCACTCCTACGGTATACGGGAGTAGCACAATCTCATGGTCGAAGGAAAAGACACTTGAAATTAGAAAAGCTTTAGCATACGAACAATACGATCTAGTGCTATGCTTAGGATTGGGTCTTGTCCATCACATCATTCTCCCAATGATGTGATCCCGTTATCAATGACATCTAATGCCCATGATCAGGAAACCATGATCATCTATTGATCAACGAGCTAGCCAACTAGAGGCTTGCTAGGGACACATTGTGATCTATTTATTCACACATGTATTACTGTTTCCTGTTAATACAATCATAGCATGAACAATAGACGATTCTCATGAACAAGGAAATATGATAATAACCATTATATTATTGCCTCTAGGACATATTTAAAACAAGAAGAAGGAGAAGAAGGAGGAGAGAACAAGAAGGACAAGAAGAAGCATAAGAAGGAGGGTCCTTCTCCTTCTTCTCCTCCTTCTCCTTCTTCTCTTCTTCTTCTCCTCCTTCTTCTTCTTATTCTCCTTCTCCTTCTCTTCTTTTTCTCTTCTTCTTCTTCTTCCTTCTTTTCATTTCTCCTCTTCTCCTCTTCTTGGACCTAAATTATCTAAGTATGTATTTCTGGAGCTAAATGGGCTAATTATGTCATTCTAGAGGAAAACAAGCTAAGTATATAATATTAATGAGCTAACCAAGGTTCTTATGCCATTTTGAGCTTATTATGTCTTTTAGGAGCTTAATTAGTCATTTTAATGAGCTAACCAAGGTTCTTATGATGTTTTTATCTAACTAAGCTAATTATGTCATTTTGGAGGATATTAGCTAAGTATGACTTTGTTGGGGAAAATAAGCTAAATTGAAGAAGAAAGAGAAGAAGCAAGAAGAGAAGAAGGAGAAGAAAACGGAGAAGGGAACAGGACGAGGAGAATAAGAAGAAAAGAACAAGAAAAGAAGAAAAAGGAGAATAGGAAGGAGAAGAAGGAGGAGAGAAGAAGAAGGGAGAAGAAGAAGGATGTCTCCATATCCTTCTTCTCCTCCTTCTCCTCCTTCTCTTCTTCTCCTCTTCCTCCTCCTTGTTCTTCTCCTTCTCCTTCTCTTCCTCTTCTCTTCTTCTGCTTCTTCTTCCTTCTTTTCATTTATCCTCTTCTCCTCTTCTTGGAGCTAAATTAGCTAAGTATGTATTTTTGGAGCTAGATGGGCTAATTATGTCATTCTAGAGAAAAAGAAGCTAAATATATAATATTAATGAGATAACCAAGGTTCTTATGCCATTTTGAACTTACATTGTCTTTTAGGAGCTTAATTAGTCATTTTAATAAGCTAACTAAGGTTCTTATGATGTTTTTACCTAACTAAGCTAATTATGTTATTTTGGAGGATAATTAACTAAGTTTGTCTTCGTTGGGGAAAATAAGCTAAATTGAAGAAGAAAGAGAAGAAGCAAGAAGAGAAGAAGGAGAAGAAAAAGAAGAAGGAGAAGGAGGAGGAGAAGAAGAGGAAAAGAAGAAGAAAATAAGAAGAGAAGAAGAAGGAGAAGAAGAAGGAGAAGCAGCAGGAGAGGAAAAGAAGGAGAAGAATAAGGAAAAGAAGGAGAAGGGAGAAGAAGGAAAAGGGAGAATAAGGATGGCTCCTTCTCCTTCTTCTCCTCCTTCTCCGTCTTATCTTCTTGTTCTCTTCTTCTTCTCCTCCTCCTTCTTCTTCTCCTTCTCCTTGTCTTCTTCATCACTTCTTCTTCTTCTTCCTTCTTTTAATTTCTCCTCTTCTCCTCTTCTTGGATATAAATTAGCTAAGTATGTATTTTTGGAGCTAAATGGGCTAATTATGTCATTATAGAGGAAAACAAGCTAAGTATGTAATATTAATGAGCTAACCAAGGTTCTCATGCAATTTTGAGCTTATTATGTCTTTTAGGAGCTTAATTAGTAATTTTAATGAGATAACCAAGGGTCTTATGATGTTTTTACCTAACTAAGCTAATTATGTCATTTTGGCTGATAATTAGCTAAGTATGTCTGTGTTGGGGAAAATAAGCTAAATTGAAGAAGAAAGAGAAGAAGCAAGAGGAGAAGAAAAAGAACAAGGATAAGGAGGAGGACAAGAAGAAGCAAAAAATAAAAAAGAACAATAGAAGAAGTAGGAGAAGCAGAAAGAGAAAAAGGAGGAGAGAAGAAGGAGAAGAAGGTGAAGAAGGAGGGCTCCTTCTCCTTCTTCTCCTCCTTCTCATTCTTCTCTTCTTCTTCTCCTCCTCCTTCTTATTCTTCTCCTTCTCCTTCTCTTCTTCTTCTCTTCTTCTTCTTCTGCCATCTTTTCATTTCTCCTCTTCTCCTCTTCATGGAGCTAAATTAGCTAATTATGTATTTTTGGAGCTAAATGGGCTAATTATGTCATTCTAGAGGAAAACAAGCCAAGTATATAATACTAATGAGCTAACCAAGGTTCTTATGCCATTTTGACCTTATTATGTCTTTTAGTAGCCTAATTAGTCATTTTAATGAGCTAACCAAGGTTCTTATGATGTTTTTACCTAACTAAGCTAATTATGTCATTTTGGAGGATAATTAGCTAAGTATGTCTTTGTTGGGGGAAAATAAGCTAAACTGAAGAAGAAAGAGAAGAAGCAAGAAGAGAAGAAGGAGAAGACAAAGAAGAAGGAGAAAGAGGAGGAGGAGAAGAAGAAAATAAGAAGAAATGAAGAAGAGAAGAAGAACGAGAAGAAGAAGGAGAAGAAGGAGGAGAGAAGAAGGAGAAGAAGTAGGGCTCCTTCTCCTTCTTCTCCTCCTTCTCCTTCTTCTCTTCTTATTCTCTTTTTCTTCTACTCATTCTTCTTCTTCTTCACCTTCTCCTTCTCTTCTTCTTCTCTTCTTCTTCTTCTTCCTTCTTTTCATTTCTCCGCTTCTCCTCTTCTTGGAGCTAAATTAGCTAAGTATGTATTTTTGGAGTTAATGGGCTAATTATGTCATTCTAGAGGAAAACAAGCTAAGTATATAATATTAATGAGTTAACAAAGGTTCTTATACCATTTTGAGCTTATTATGTCTTTAGGAGCTTAATTATTCATTTTCATGAGCTAACCAAGGTTCTTATGATGTTTTTACCTAACTAAGCTAATTATGTCATTTTAGAGGATAATTAGCCAAGTATGTCTTTGTAGTTGAAAATAAGCTAAATTGAATAAGAAAGAGAAGAAGAAAGAAGAGAAGAAGGACAACAAAAATAAGAAGGAGAAGTAGGAGGAGAAGAAGAATAAAAGAAGAAGAAAAGAAGAAGACAAGAAGAAGGAAAAGAAGAAGGAGAAGAAGGAGGAGAGAAGAAGAAGGAGAAGAATAAGGAAAATAAGGAGAAGGGAGAAGAAGGAAAAGGGAGAACAAGGATGGCTCCTTCCCCTTCTTCTCCTCCTTCACCTTCTTATCTTCTTGTTCTCTTCTTGTTCTCCTCCTCCTTCTTCTGCTCCTTCTCCTTGTCTTCTTCTTCACTTCTTCTTCTACTTCCTTCTTTTAATTTCTCCTCTTCTCCTCTTCTTGGATATAAATTAGCTAAGTATGTATTTTTGGAGCTAAATGGGCTAATTATGTCATTATAGAGGAAAACAAGCTAAGTATGTAATATTAATGAGCTAACCAAGGTTCTCATGATGTTTTTACCTAACTAAGCTAAGTATGTCTTTGTTGGGGGAAAATAAGCTAAATTGAAGAAGAAAGAGAAGAAGCAAGAAGAGAAGAAGGGGAAATAAAAGAACAAGGAGAAGGAGGTGGACAAGAAGAAGAAAAAAAGAAAAAATAAGAATAGAAGATGAAGGAGAAGCAGAATGAGAAGAAGGAGGAGAGAAGAAGGAGAAGAAGGTGAAAAAGGAGGGCTCCTTCTCCTTGTTCTCCTCCTTCGCATTCTTCTCTTTTCCTTCTCCTCCTCCTTCTTATTCTTCTCCTTCTCCTTCTCCTCTTCTTCTCTTCTTCTTCTTCTGCCTTCTTTTCATTTCTCCTCTTCTCCTCTTCTTGGAGCTAAATTAGCTAAGTATGTATTTTTGGAGCTAAATGGGCTAATTATGTCATTCTAGAGGAAAACAAGCCAAGTATATAATATTAATGAGGTAACCAAGGTTCTTATGCCATTTTGAGCTTATTATGTCTTTTAGTAGCCTAATTAGTCATTTTAATGAGCTAACCAAGGTTCTTATGATGTTTTTACCTGACTAAGCTAATTATGTCATTTTGGAGGATAATTAGCTAAGTATGTCATTGTTGGGGAAAAATAAGCTAAATTGAAGATGAAAGAGAAGAAGCAAGAAGAGAAGAAGGAGAAGAAAAAGAAGAAGGAGAAAGAGGAGGAGGAGAAGAAGAAAATAATAAGAAATGAAGAAGAGAAGAAGAAGGAGAAGAAGAAGGAGAAGAAGAAGGAGGAGAGAAGAAGCAGAAGAAGTAGGGCTTCTTCTCTTCTTATTCTCTTTTTCTTCTACTCATTCTTCTTCTTCTTCACCTTCTCCTTCTCCTCTTCTTCTCTTCTTCTTCTTCTTCCTTCTTTTCATTTTTCCGCTTCTCCTCTTCTTGGAGCTAAATTAGCTAAGTATGTATTTTCGGAGCTAAATGGGCTAATTATTTCATTGTAGAGGAAAACAAGCTAAGTATATAATATTAATGAGTTAACAAAGGTTCTTATGCAATTTTGAGCTTATTATGTCTTTTAGGAGCTTAATTACTCATTTTAATGAGCTAACCAAGGTTCTTATGATGGTTTTACCTAACTAAGCTAATTATGTCATTTTAGAGGATAATTAGCTAAGTATGTCTTTGTTGTTGAAAATAAGCTAAATTGAATAAGAAAGAGAAGAAGCAATAAGAGAAGAAGGAGAAGAAAAATAAGAAGGAGAAGTAGGAGGAGAAGAAGAAGAAAAGAAGAAGAAAATAAGAAGACAAGAAGAAGGAGAAGAAGAAGGAGAAGAAGGAGTTGAGAAGAAGAAGGAGAAGATCCTTCTCCTTCTTCTCTTCTTCTTCTCTACTTCTGATCTTCTTCTTCTCCTCCTCCTCCTTCTTCTTCTCCTTCTCCTTCTTTTCTTCTTCTCTCCTTCTCCTTCTTCTTCTTTCTTTTCATTTGTCCTCTTCTCCTCTTCTGGGAGCTAAATTAGCTAAGTATGTATTTTTGGAGCTAAATGGGCTAATTATGTCATTCTAGAGGAAAATAGCTAAGTATATAATATTAATGAGCTAACCAAGGTTCTTATGCCATTTTGACCTTATTATGTCTTTTAGGACCTTAATTAGTAATTTTAATGAGCTAACCGAGGTTCTTATGATGTTTTTACCTAACAAAGCTAATTATGTCATTTTGGAGGATAATTAGCTGAGTATGTCTTTGTTGGGGGAAATAAGCTAAATTGAAGAAGAAAGAGAGGAAGCCAGAAGAGAAGAAGGAGAAGAAAAAGAAGAAGGAGAAAGAGGAGGAGAAGAAGAAGAAACCAAGAAAAAATGAAGAAGAGAAGAATAAGGAGAAGAAGGAGAAGTAGGAGGAGAGAAGAAGGAGAAGAAGGAGGGCTCCTTCTCTTCCTTCTCCTTCTTCTCCTCTTATTCTCTTCTTCTTCTACTCACTCTTGTTCTTCTTATCCTTCTCCTTCTCTTCTTCTTCTCTTCTTCTTCTTCCTTCTTTTCATTTCTCCGCTTCTCCTCTTCTTGGAGATAAATCAGCTAAGTATGTATTTTTGGAGCTAAATGGGCTAATTATGTCATTGTAGAGGAAAACAAGCTAAGTATATAATATTAATGAGCTAACCAAGGTTCTTATGCCATTTTGAGCTTATTATGTCTTTTAAGAGCTTAATTAATCATTTTAATGAGCTAACCAAGGTTCTTATGATGTTTTTACCAAAGTAATCTAATTATGTCATTTTGGAGGATAATTAGCTAAGTATGTCTTTGTAGTTGAAAATAAGCTAAATTGAATAAGAAAGAGAAGAAGAAAGAAGAGAAGAAGGAGAAGAAAAATAAGAAGGAGAAGTAGGAGGAGAAGAAGAATAAAAGAAGAAGAAAAGAAGAAGACAAGAAGAAGGAAAAGAAGAAGGAGAAGAAGGAGGAGAGAAGAAGAAGGAGAATAATAAGGAAAAGAAGGAGAAGGGAGAAGAAGGAAAAGGGAGAACAAGGATGGCTCCTTCTCCTTCTTCTCCTCCTTCTCCTTCTTATCTTCTTGTTCTCTTCTTCTTCTCCTCCTCCTTCTTCTGCTCCTTCTCCTTGTCTTCTTCTTCACTTCTTCTTCTACTTCCTTCTTTTAATTTCTCCTCTTCTCCTCTTCTTGGATATAAATTAGCTAAGTATGTATTTTTGGAGCTAAATGGGCTAATTATGTCATTATAGAGGAAAACAAGCTAAGTATGTAATATTAATGAGCTAACCAAGGTTCTTATGCAATTTTGAGCTTATTATTTCTTTTAGGAGCTTAATTAGTAATTTTAATGAGATAACCAAGGTTCTCATGATGTTTTTTCCTAACTAAGCTAAGTATGTCTTTGTTGGGGGAAAATAAGCTAAATTGAAGAAGAAAGAGAAGAAGCAAGAAGAGAAGAAGGGGAAATAAAATAACAAGGAGAAGGAGATGGACAAGAAGAAGAAAAAAAGAAAAAATAAGAATAGAAGATGAAGGAGAAGCAGAATGAGAAGAAGGAGGAGAGAGGAAGGAGAAGAAGGTGAAGAAGGAGGGCTCCTTCTCCTTCTTCTCCTCCTTCGCATTCTTCTCTTTTCCTTCTCCTCCTTGTTCTTATTCTTCTCCTTTTCCTTCTCCTCTTCTTCTCTTCTTCTTCTTCTGCCTTCTTTTCATTTCTCCTCTTCTCCTCTTCTTGGAGCTAAATTAGCTAAGTATGTATTTTTGGAGCTAAATGGGCTAATTATGTCATTCTAGAGGAAAACAAGCCAAGTATATAATATTAATGAGCTAACCAAGGTTCTTATGCTATTTTGAGCTTATTATGTCTTTTAGTAGCCTAATTAGTCATTTTAATGAGCTAACCAAGGTTCTTATGATGTTTTTACCTGACTAAGCTAATTATGTCATTTTGGAGGATAATTAGCTAAGTATGTCATTGTTGGGGAAAAATAAGCTAAATTGAAGATGAAAGAGAAGAAGCAAGAAGAGAAGAAGGAGAAGAAAAAGAAGAAGGAGAAAGTGGAGCAGGAGAAGAAGAAAATAAGAAGAAATGAAGAAGAGAAGAACAAGGAGAAGAAGAAGGAGAAGAAGAAGGAGGAGAGAAGAAGCAGAAGAAGTAGGGCTCCTTCTCCTTCTTCTCCTCCTTCTCCTTCTTCTCTTCTTATTCTCTTTTTCTTCTACTCATTCTTCTTATTCTTCACCTTCTCCTTCTCCTCTTCTTCTCTTCTTCTTCTTCTTCCTTCTTTTCATTTTTCCGCTTCTCCTCTTCTTGGAGCTAAATTAGCTAAGTATGTATTTTCGGAGCTAAATGGGCTAATTATTTCATTGTAGAGGAAAACAAGCTAAGTATATAATATTAATGAGTTAACAAAGGTTCTTATGCCATTTTGAGCTTATTATGTCTTTTAGGAGCTTAATTACTCATTTTAATGAGCTAACCAAGGTTCTTATGATGGTTTTACCTAACTAAGCTAATTATGTCATTTTAGAGGATAATTAGCTAAGTATGTCTTTGTTGTTGAAAATAAGATAAATTGTATAAGAAAGAGAAGAAGCAATAAGAGAAGAAGGAGAAGAAAAATAAGGAGAAGTAGGAGGAGAAGAAGAAGAAAAGAAGAAGAAAATAAGAAGACAAGAAGAAGGAGAAGAAGAAGGAGAAGAAGGAGTTGAGAAGAAGAAGGAGAAGATCCTTCTCCTTCTTCTCTTCTTCTTCTCTACTTCTGATCTTCTTCTTCTCCTCCTCCTCCTTCTTCTTCTCCTTCTCCTTCTTTTCTTCTTCTCTTCTTCTTCTTCTTCTTCTTTCTTTTCATTTCTCCTCTTCTCCTCTTCTTGGAGCTAAATTAGCTAAGTATGTATTTTTGGAGCTAAATGGGCTAATTATGTCATTCTAGAGGAAAATAGCTAAGTATATAATATTAATGAGCTAACCAAGGTTCTTATGCCATTTTGACCTTATTATGTCTTTTAGGACCTTAATTAGTAATTTTAATGAGCTAACCGAGGTTCTTATGATGTTTTTACCTAACTAAGCTAATTATGTCATTTTGGAGGATAATTAGCTGAGTATGTCTTTGTTGGGGGAAATAAGCTAAATTGAAGAAGAAAGAGATGAAGCCAGAAGAGAAGAAGGAGAAGAAAAAGAAGAAGGAGAAAGAGGAGGAGAAGAAGAAGAAACCAAGAAAAAATGAAGAAGAGAAGAATAAGGAGAAGAAGGAGAAGTAGGAGGAGAGAAGAAGGAGAAGAAGGAGGGCTCCTTCTCTTCCTTCTCCTTCTTCTCCTCTTATTCTCTTCTTCTTCTACTCACTCTTGTTCTTCTTATCCTTCTCCTTCTCTTCTTCTTCTCTTCTTCTTCTTCCTTCTTTTCATTTGTCCGCTTCTCCTCTTCTTGGAGCTAAATTAGCTAAGTATGTATTTTCGGAGCTAAATGGGCTAATTATTTCATTGTAGAGGAAAACAAGCTAATTATATAATATTAATGAGTTAACAAAGGTTCTTATGCCATTTTGAGCTTATTATGTCTTTTAGGAGCTTAATTACTCATTTTAATGAGCTAACCAAGGTTCTTATGATGGTTTTACCTAACTAAGCTAATTATGTCATTTTAGAGGATAATTAGCTAAGTATGTCTTTGTTGTTGAAAATAAGCTAAATTGAATAAGAAAGAGAAGAAGCAATAAGAGAAGAAGGAGAAGAAAAATAAGAAGGAGAAGTAGGAGGAGAAGAAGAAGAAAAGAAGAAGAAAATAAGAAGACAAGAAGAAGGAGAAGAAGAAGGAGAAGAAGGAGTTGAGAAGAAGAAGGAGAAGATCCTTCTCCTTCTTCTCTTCTTCTTCTCTACTTCTGATCTTCTTCTTCTCCTCCTCCTCCTTCTTCTTCTCCTTCTCCTTCTTTTCTTCTTCTCTTCTTCTTCTTCTTCTTCTTTCTTTTCATTTCTCCTCTTCTCCTCTTCTTGGAGCTAAATTAGCTAAGTATGTATTTTTGGAGCTAAATTGGCTAATTATGTCATTCTAGAGGAAAATAGCTAAGTATATAATATTAATGAGCTAACCAAGGTTCTTATGCCATTTTGACCTTATTATGTCTTTTAGGACCTTAATTAGTAATTTTAATGAGCTAACCGAGGTTCTTATGATTTTTTTACCTAACTAAGCTAATTATGTCATTTTGGAGGATAATTAGCTGAGTATGTCTTTGTTGGGGGAAATAAGCTAAATTGAAGAAGAAAGAGACGAAGCCAGAAGAGAAGAAGGAGAAGAAAAAGAAGAAGGATAAAGAGGAGGAGAAGAAGAAGAAACCAAGAAAAAATGAAGAAGAGAAGAATAAGGAGAAGAAGGAGAAGTAGGAGGAGAGAAGAAGGAGAAGAAGGAGGGCTCCTTCTCTTCCTTCTCCTTCTTCTCCTCTTATTCTCTTCTTCTTCTACTCACTCTTGTTCTTCTTATCCTTCTCCTTCTCTTCTTCTTCTCTTCTTCTTCTTCCTTCTTTTCATTTGTCCGCTTCTCCTCTTCTTGGAGCTAAATTAGCTAAGTATGTATTTTCGGAGCTAAATGGGCTAATTATTTCATTGTAGAGGAAAACAAGCTAAGTATATAATATTAATGAGCTAACCAAGGTTCTTATGCCATTTTGAGCTTATTATGTCTTTTAAGAGCTTAATTAATCATTTTAATGATCTAACCAAGGTTCTTATGATGTTTTTACCAAAGTAATCTAATTATGTCATTTTGGAGGATAATTAGCTAAGTGTGTCTTTGTAGTTGAAAATAAGCTAAATTGAATAAGAAAGAGAAGAAGAAAGAAGAGAAGAAGGAGAAGAAAAATAAGAAGGAGAAGTAGGAGGAGGAGAAGAATAAAAGAAGAAGAAAAGAAGAAGACAAGAAGAAGGAAAAGAAGAAGGAGAAGAAGGAGGAGAGAAGAAGAAGGAGAAGAATAAGGAAAAGAAGGAGAAGGGAGAAGAAGGAAAAGGGAGAACAAGGATGGCTCCTTCTCCTTCTTCTCCTCCTTCTCCTTCTTATCTTCTTGTTCTCTTCTTCTTCTCCTCCTCCTTCTTCTTCTCCTTCTCCTTGTCTTCTTCTTCACTTCTTCTTCTACTTCCTTCTTTTAATTTCTCCTCTTCTCCTCTTCTTGGATATAAATTAGCTAAGTATGTATTTTTGGAGCTAAATGGGCTAATTATGTCATTATAGAGGAAAACAAGCTATGTATGTAATATTAATGAGCTAACCAAGGTTCTTATGCAATTTTGAGCTTATTATTTCTTTTAGGAGCTTAATTAGTAATTTTAATGAGATAACCAAGGTTCTCATGATGTTTTTACCTAACTAAGCTAAGTATGTCTTTGTTGGGGGAAAATAAGCTAAATTGAAGAAGAAAGAGAAGAAGCAAGAAGAGAAGAAGGGGAAATAAAAGAACAAGGAGAAGGAGGTGGACAAGAAGAAGAAAAAAAGAAAAAATAAGAATAGAAGATGAAGGAGAAGCAGAATGAGAAGAAGGAGGAGAGAAGAAGGAGAAGAAGGTGAAGAAGGAGGGCTCCTTCTCCTTCTTCTCCTCCTTCGCATTCTTCTCTTTTCCTTCTCCTCCTCCTTCTTATTCTTCTCCTTCTCCTTCTCCTCTTCTTCTCTTCTTCTTCTTCTGCCTTCTTTTCATTTCTCCTCTTCTCCTCTTCTTGGAGCTAAATTAGCTAAGTATGTATTTTTGGAGCTAAATGGGCTAATTATGTCATTCTAGAGGAAAACAAGCCAAGTATATAATATTAATGAGGTAACCAAGGTTCTTATGCCATTTTGAGCTTATTATGTCTTTTAGTAGCCTAATTAGTCATTTTAATGAGCTAACCAAGGTTCTTATGATGTTTTTACCTGACTAAGCTAATTATGTCATTTTGGAGGATAATTAGCTAAGTATGTCATTGTTGGGGAAAAATAAGCTAAATTGAAGATGAAAGAGAAGAAGCAAGAAGAGAAGAAGGAGAAGAAAAAGAAGAAGGAGAAAGAGGAGGAGGAGAAGAAGAAAATAAGAAGAAATGAAGAAGAGAAGACGAAGGAGAAAAAGAAGGAGAAGAAGAAGGAGGAGAGAAGAAGCAGAAGAAGTAGGGCTCCTTCTCCTTCTTCTCCTCCTTCTCCTTTTTCTCTTCTTATTCTATTTTTCTTATACTCATTCTTCTTCTTCTTCACCTTCTCCTTCTCCTCTTCTTCTCTTCTTCTTCTTCTTCCTTCTTTTCATTTTTCCGCTTCTCCTCTTCTTGGAGCTAAATTAGCTAAGTATGTATTTTCGGAGCTAAATGGGCTAATTATTTCATTGTAGAGGAAAACAAGCTAAGTATATAATATTAATGAGTTAACAAAGGTTCTTATGCCATTTTGAGCTTATTATGTCTTTCAGGAGCTTAATTACTCATTTTAATGAGCTAACCAAGGTTCTTATGATGGTTTTACCTAACTAAGGTAATTATGTCATTTTAGAGGATAATTAGCTAAGTATGTCTTTGTTGTTGAAAATAAGCTAAATTGAATAAGAAAGAGAAGAAGCAATAAGAGAAGAAGGAGAAGAAAAATAAGAAGGAGAAGTAGGAGGAGAAGAAGAAGAAAAGAAGAAGAAAATAAGAAGACAAGAAGAAGGAGAAGAAGAAGGAGAAGAAGGAGTTGAGAAGAAGAAGGAGAAGATCCTTCTCCTTCTTCTCTTCTTCTTCTCTACTTCTGATCTTCTTCTTCTCCTCCTCCTCCTTCTTCTTCTCGTTCTCCTTCTTTTCTTCTTCTCTCCTTCTCCTTCTTCTTCTTTCTTTTCATTTGTCCTCTTCTCCTCTTCTGGGAGCTAAATTAGCTAAGTATGTATTTTTGGAGCTAAATGGGCTAATTATGTCATTCTAGAGGAAAATAGCTAAGTATATAATATTAATGAGCTAACCAAAGTTCTTATGCCATTTTGACCTTATTATGTCTTTTAGGACCTTAATTAGTAATTTTAATGAGCTAACCGAGGTTCTTATGATGTTTTTACCTAACTAAGCTAATTATGTCATTTTGGAGGATAATTAGCTGAGTATGTCTTTGTTGGGGGAAATAAGCTAAATTGAAGAAGAAAGAGACGAAGCCAGAAGAGAAGAAGGAGAAGAAAAAGAAGAAGGAGAAAGAGGAGGAGAAGAAGAAGAAACCAAGAAAAAATGAAGAAGAGAAGAATAAGGAGAAGAAGGAGAAGTAGGAGGAGAGAAGAAGGAGAAGAAGGAGGGCTCCTTCTCTTCCTTCTCCTTCTTCTCCTCTTATTCTCTTCTTCTTCTACTCACTCTTGTTCTTCTTATCCTTCTCCTTCTCTTCTTCTTCTCTTATTCTTCTTCCTTCTTTTCATTTCTCCGCTTCTCCTCTTCTTGGAGATAAATTAGCTAAGTATGTATTTTTGTAGCTAAATGGGCTAATTATGTCATTGTAGAGGAAAACAAGCTAAGTATATAATATTAATGAGCTAACCAAGGTTCTTATGCCATTTTGAGCTTATTATGTCTTTTAAGAGCTTAATTAATCATTTTAATGAGCTAACCAAGGTTCTTATGATGTTTCTACCAAAGTAATCTAATTATGTCATTTTGGAGGATAATTAGCTAAGTATGTCTTTGTTGGGGAAAATAAGCTAAATTGAAGAAGAAAGAGAAGAAGCAAGAAGAGAACAAGGAGAAGAAAAAGAAGAAGGAGAAGGAGGAGGAGAAGAAGAAGAAAAGAATAAGAAAAGTAGAAGAGAAGAAGAAGGAGGAGAAGAAGGAATAGAAGGAGTAGAGAAGAAGAAGGAGAAGAGGGAGGGCTCCTTCTCCTTCTTCTCCTCCTTCTCCTTCTTCTCTTCTTCTTCTCTTCTTCTTCTCCTCCTTCTTCTTCTTCTTCTCCTTCTCCTTCTCTTCTTCTTCTCTTCTTCTTCTTCTTCCTTCTTTTCATTTCTCCTCCTCTCCTCTTCTTGGAGCTAAATTAGCTAAGTATGTATATTTGGAGATAAATGGGCTAATTATGTCATTCTAGAGGAAAACAAGCTAAGTATATAATATTAATGAGCTAACCCAGGTTCTTATGCCATTTTGAGCTTATTATGTCTTTTAGGAGCTTAATTAGTCATTTTAATGAGCTAACCAAGGTTCTTATGATGTTTTTACCTAACTAAACTAATTATGTCATTTTGTTGGATAATTAGCTAAGTATGTCTTTGTTCGGGAAAATAAGTTAAATTGACAAAGAAAGAGAAGAAACAAGAAGAGAAGAAGGAGAAGAAAAAGAAGGAGAAAGAGGAGGGGAAGAAGAAGAAAAGAAGAAGAAAATAATAAGAGAAGAAGAAGGAGAAGAAGAAGTATAAGAAGGAGGAGAGAAGAAGGAGAAGAAGGAGGGCTCCTTCTCCTTCTTCTCGTCCTTCTCCTTCTTCTCTTCTTCTTCTACTCATTCTTCTTCTCCTTCTCCTTCTCCTTCTCTTATTCTTCTTCTTCCTTCTTCTCTTCTTCTTCTACTCATTCTTCTTCTCCTTCTCCTTCTCTTATTCTTCTTCTTCTTCTCTTCTTCTTCTTCTTCCTTCTTTTCATTTCTCCGCTTCTCCTCTTCTTGGAGCTAAATTAGCTAAGTATGTATTTTTGGTGCTAAGTGGGCTAATTATTTCATTCTAGAGGAAAACAAGATAAGTATATAATATTAATGAGCTAACCAAGGTTCTTATGCCATTTTGAGATTATTATGTCTTTTAGGAGCTTAATTAATCATTTTAATGTGCTAACCAAGGTTCTTATGATGTTTTTACCTAACTAAGCTAATTATGTTATTTTGGAGGATAATTAGCTAAGTATGTCTTTGTTGGGGGAAAATAAGCTAAATTGAAGAAGAAAGAGAAGAAGCAAGAAGAGAAGAAGGAGAAGAAAAAGAGGAAGGAGAAGGAGGAGGAGAAGAAGAAGAAGATGGAGAAGAAGAAGGAGAAGATGGAGGAGAGAAGAAGAAGGAGAATAAGGAGGGCTCTTTCTCCTTCTTCTCCTCCTTCTCCTTCTTCTCTTCTTCTTCTCTTCTTTTTCGCCTCCTCCTTCTTCTTATTCTCCTTCTCCTTCTCTTCTTATTCTCTTGTTCTTCTTCTTCCTTCTTTTCATTTCTCCTCTTCTCCTCTTCTTGGAGCTAAATTAGCTAAGTATGTATTTTTGGAGCTAAATGGGCTAATTATGTCATTCTAGAGGAAAACAAGATAAGTATATAATATTAATGAGCTAACCAATGTTCTTATGCCATTTTGAGCTTATTATGTCTTTTAGGAGCTTAATTGTGTCAGTTTGGAGCTAAATTAGCTAAGTTATGAAACTAGTGGTTTCACTAACCATTTTGGATCTAAATTAGCTAAGTTATGAAAGTAGTGGTTTCACTAACCATTTTTCCTAGTAGAAATCAAGTAGGATCTTATTATGTCATGTAGGAGAAAACTTACCAAAGTGGTCATCAAGGAGGAGAAATACCACGTTTGCTAGCGTCGGCTTCGTTTGGAGACGGTTTCCTTGGAGAAGGGTCGTGCGATGTCGCTCGGGAGTTATTCTGCAGAAAATATATTTTGCAATGTCTCAGTTGGCATGATGACACTCAATTGTTAATACTAGCTTATAATGACCATTGAAATGAAACTCACCGTGCCAATCGCTGAGAAGACGAGCATCGGCAGAGGGGCTTGACTGGTCTTCTCGCACATAGACTGCACATTCGGTTTGAAGAGTCAGTCATATTCGTTAGTAATGGAACACACATTACACACATCATTTGGTAATGTGAAAAATAAACTTACCACAATAAGCTCGTACATGGCCAGGTGAGCTGCCTCATTCCGGGCCCTGTCCTCCTCAATCAACCGAGCCGTGGTCTGGTCCCTCTCCCCAAGAGCAGCCCGAAGAGCAGCCTAGCTTGCCAATCTCTCTTTCTCATGACCAGCCTGGTTTGCCCCTCTCTCTTTCTGAAGAGCTACGTGCAACACCATTCCTTGTTACCACAGTAATGATCGATGGCCACACACACAATGAAATGGATGAATGTTTTCTGAGTCCGTACAACTAACCTCGATGGCAAGATCGACTTGCCGTGGACGAGGCGTTATCTCAGGACAAGAGCTCTACTCGCGCGCCTTGATCTCCAGGAGAGTGAGTGGACAACGTATTGTCCCATCTCCAATGGCTATTGAGCCATGGGGCCTCCCGCCACCAGATATCATCACCAGCTCTGGATTCAAAGGTTCCTGGCTCGGGTTAAAGTCCTCCCCTTTCCAATCCTTCCACGTGTGTCTGTATTTCACAAGCTTGTGGTGGGATGATATGTTGGCGAAGTTATTCGGATCATCCAGGTCAGACTCAGAGAATGCCTTCGCCTTCTTGTACAAGGTGGTAAGGGCCATGCCATAAAGGTCGTACCACTCTGGCATCTCTATCTTATTGTGATGCGCCTAAAAGAGAGGAACAAAGTATCAGTAAGGGGCTCAAGCTAGCATGAAGAATGAATTGCATGAATCATGAAGCAAACCACATACCCAGTTTCGTCCGAACTGAAGTAAGTTGGCGCTGCCTTGATGGTGTGGCACACCAACCATTTGGCTACGCCGATCCTTCGCATTGTCGTGGATGGCTCGCCAGTTGGCTGTGCACCACTCATCCACCAACGCCTCCCAACAATCCATCTTATCCGCACACCATCTCGGGGGAACCTATAAGTTATTAGAAAGAATTTTGAGCGCTACGCCTATGAATCAAATCAAGAAAACTACATACAAGGCCTTCAGAATAGGTAATTACCTTCATGTACTGCTCCTTCTTCAAATACTTTCCGCGACACTCCTTCTGCTTCTTAATACCACGTGTGGCGTAGTAGTCTCGAATGGCCCGCGGTCGAGCCTTGTGGCGTACATTTTGGAATAACCGCCTACACTCGGCCTCGATAACCTTGGCCGCCGCCTCCTCATATCCCTCCCCACACCTATAGAAGGTCTGCAATCAAACAAGATAACACCGATTAGTATAATAATTAGCTATATTGTTAATTTTAGATTCTGTAAAAGGATAATTTACCCAAAAGCTGGTGATCACCATCTCGTCCCTTGTGTGGCACAAGACACCATCTATAATATCCTCTGGCGGGGCCTGCGCAGCCTGGTAGTGCTCCTAGGTAAATCCTATTGTAGGAACCTGACCCTCTCCAGGCAACGTGACAAACCGCGGGAAATTTGTCCGGCAAAGCACACCAAGGACGTTGTTCGTCTTGCGGACTCCACCAGGGTGTTTCCATCCCCTTCAGTATGATAAGGTCAACGCATTAGATATTTGAAGAAACTTGAAGGAAGAAGCTAAAAAAAGAGTAAATGTACTGGAATAAGAGCAGTTCAAAGGAATTAGAAGTTACGGAAAAATGTGACGAGAACTTACTCGATGTATGGCCGCACTTCTGTAAGTTGTTGAAGATATACAACAAAATGTTTCGCCATTCTTTGACATCCAACGTTATTGGTTTCGAAGCACCGGCTGGTGCGAGCTTCCCTTTGAATAGGCTGAGGTTGGATCCACCTTTTTTAGGGTCTGCATCATTGTACCGAGGCTTCACATTATGCAAATGATGATTTTTGGTTTCGTACTGTGCTGTCATAAAGTTTGCCACCTTCCCAGTAATGAATGCCTCAGCCATAGATGCTTCAATTCTACTCCTATTTTTACATTTAGCTAGAAGCGTCTTCTACATCCTCTCAGTTGCATAGCACCAATGATTTTGCACGGGCCTACCCAATCTTGCCTCGGTCGGTAGATGTAAAATAAAATGCTGAATTGGATTAAAGAAGCCCGGCAGAAAGATCTTCTCTAACTTGCACAGCATCTCCGGTGCAAACTCCTCCATGTCATCTACCACGCCAGGCGACAATTCTTGCGCACAAAGAACACGGAAGAAATAGCTCAGCTCCGCTAGTACTAGCCATTCATCCTTAGGAATAAAGCCACGTAACATCACCGGCATTACCCGCTCAAGCCAAATGTGCCAATCATGAATCTTGAGACCAAAGATTTTTAATTTTTCTAGACTCGCTCCCCTCTTTAGATTCGCTGCATACCCATCGGGGAACATCAAGTGCATTTTGACCCACATGATAATTTCCCTCATAGTTGGCCTTCCAAGATTGAACCAGGCCTTTGGCTTCGACCACTTCTTCTTTCCTTTGCCTTCTCGCATGTTTTGTAACGGTCTGTGACATAGTTTCTCTTGATCGACTCTAGCCTTAGTATTATCCTTCGACTTCCCATCTATGTCGAACAATGTACCAAAAAAAGCCTCTTCGATATTCTTTTCAATGTGCATCATGTTGTTATTTTGTGGAAGAAGGAGGTCTTTAAAGTAAGGAAGATCCCACAAGCATGGCTTGTGAGTCCAGGCGTGTTTTAAATTATACCCCTTGAAATACCCTGGACGCTCTGCATCAGGCTCGAGGGCGTTTAACTGATCCAGGATCTGTTGGCCTGTCAAAGCAGGTGATTCCAAGTTTTTGACAACTTTACCTTTGGCAAAGTTCTTCTTGTCTTTTCTGAAATGATGGTCAGGATCCAGGAACTGTCTATGCAAGTCAAAGCAGGAATACATCCAACCCTCCTGCAACCAATGAAACTGAATAGCTTCCAGAAAAGACCATCCAGAGAATAGTGCATACGCTGGCAAGTCATGCATAGAGTACATGTACCACACATGCATTTTGAAGTTTTCTTTTCTAGCGGCATCGTATGTCTTGACACCATTATCCCAAGCTTCTTGCAATTCATCCTTAAGCGGCTGCATGTACACATTCATATTCTAACCCGGATAATTGGGCCCTGGAATTATCAATGTCAGAAATATGTTCTTTCTTTGCATAATCTGCACGGGGGGAGATTGATTGGAATGACAAATACAGGCCAACTACTGTATTGGGTTGCCGTCGTGCCAAAGGGATTAAAACCATCCATGGCGATGCAGACTCAAGGATTCCTTGGATCTTACGCTTTATCCTAATGCAATTCATCAAAATGTTTCCACGCTTCCCCATCCGATGTGTCTACCGCCATCTTATTCCCATCCGCATCTAGTTCGATTCTTTTGCCCATTTTGTGCCATGTCATCTGTCTGGCTGTCTCTTCGACCATGAAAAGACGTTGAAACCTTGGTATGATTGGCATATACCAAAGAGCACTAACTGCGATTTTGGTCTGCCTTTTCTCACCCATACCGTTGTCTACCACAACATACCTGCAAGACTCACAATTGGGACAATAGTCCAAGTGTGCATACTCCTTCCTAAATAAGACACATCCTTTCTCACATGCATCTATCTTCTCATAGGGCATCTTAAGTACACGAAGTATTTTGTCCGACTGGTACAGGCTTGGAGGCATGACATTGCCTTTGGGTAGAAAGTGTCCAAATAGTGTCATGATCGCGTCATAGCATTCTCTTCCCAAGTTGAACTCAGCCTTCAGAGCCATTACTTGTGCAATGGCATCCAGCTGACAAAGCTCAGTGTGCTCGTGGAGAGAACGTTTTGAAGACTCCGACATTTCATAGAAGGCCTTTGCAGATTCCTCCATCTCATCATACGAATCCCGAGCATCATCAAAGTCTTGCACCATGTCTTCGATCCTGGTACCATGTTCGTCGGTGCGACGACGAACCACCTCACCTTTGGTGCATTGTATATACTCACCATGAAATGTCCAAACCGTATAATTAGGCTTAAAACCCCTCCTCTGCAGGTGTATAATCATTACAACCTTTGTCCTCTTTTTATAGTTTGTCGCATTCTGGACAAGGGCACCAGTTTGTTTCCTGGCCATTTGCAAATGTGGCTTTCACAAACTCCTTGGTTATTAGAAACCATTCTTTCGTCATCTCTTTCTGATTAGGGTGACCGGTATACATCCACGCACAATCACTCATCTTGCCTAGTTACTAAACACACAAGAAATATATTTATATATAATTCAGCATATATATTCATCAGTTAATCAAGTTCGCCAGGTTTATTACGTCCATGCAACCTACACGCTAATAGGTAAACATAGGTCCTAATCACACCCGAGTATGTGTAGATTGGGTTCGTTTTCCCATGCTCTCCTCCGGATCCAACACAAAATTTTGGCAGCACCTCCCCATTGTTCTCCTGATACATGTCTCCGCAATAAACATAGCGGATGTGTATCTGGAGAACAACAGGGAGGCACTGACGAAATTATGCATCGGACTCGGAACAAAGCATATGGGAAAACGAACCCAATCTACACATACTCGGGATGTCCATGGATAACGTTGGACAATTCGGAAGAATCACGGTTATAAATATATGCAAATGAATGCATATTTATAACTGTAACCCTTTCGAACGAGAGACGCATATTGGTCACGCATACTTAAATATTAATTTAATTACCTATATCTAGCAAGTTTCATCCGAAGACCGACCCACATCATATGAAGGGGCGAGGAGGAGATGACATTTGTACTCACCCACGAAAGCAGGGGCCGAGCTCGTAGAATGGAGGTCTTTGCACAGTAGACCTCACAGCGACGAGACAACTGTCACATGTAAATCCACCTGATCAACACAAATATTTTGTGTTCATTAATAAAATCAAAAAATATAAGATCTAACACAAATATATAACTTATATAGATGTCATCTAGGGTTCCATAAAAAATATTTCGGGTCGGGGTGTCATCGAGATGTCGTGTCGGGGCGTCGTGTCGGAGTTTCGGGGCATCGTGTCGGGTGTTAGGGGTGTCGTCGAGATGTTGTGTCGGTGTGATAACTACTGTTGCGAGCTGTTGTAGTATCCTCGGTGCTGGAGTGGAATCTCACCGGTGCCTCAAGAGGGTGGTCCCAGCAGTAATGTTTTGCACCGACCTCAAGGGGATGGTTGCAGCAGCATCATTGTGGCAGCCCGTGAGCTCGATGGCATCGTAGCCATGGCAGGTGTGTGACAAGCTCATCGACATTTCGTAACGTTGTGGCTAGTGCATGCATAGGCGGCGGCTAGAGGCCTCTACACGGGTAACTACTAACCTAACAACTAACCTAATGCATAGTAGGTAATTAACAACTAACCTAACAACTAAGCTAACTAACCTAATTAATAGTAGGTAAGACCACTAACAACTAACCCAATTACCACTAACAACTAACAACTAACGTAACTAACCTAACTACCAGTAGGTAACCACTAACTACTAACCTAACTAACCTAACTAACCTAAATAAGATTAGGTAATTGATACGTCCATTTTGCATCATGCTTCCATGTTGATATTTATTGATTTTTGGGATGTTATTACACTTCAAGGTACAATACTTATGCCTTTTCTCTCTTATTTTGCAAGGTTTACATGAAGAGGGAGAATGCCGGCAGCTAGAATTCTGGCCTGAAAAAGGAGCAAGTTTGAGATGCCTATTCTGCGCAACTCCAAAAGCCGAGAAAATCAATGATGATTTTTTTTTGGGATTTATAAAAAATACTGGGCCGAAGAAGTGCAAGAGGGGCACCAGCAGGTGGCCACAAGCCTACTAGGCGCGGCCACCCCCCTGGTCGCGCCTAGAGGGCTTGTGGGCTCCCTGCTGGTCCATTGGCCCCCCTCTTTTGCTACAAGAAGGATTTCGGTCTAAAAAAAATCAGGAGGAGGATTTTCAGAGGATTCGCCGCCGCCACGAGGCGGAACTTGAGAAGCACCAATCTAGACCTCCGGCAGGACGATCCTGTCGGGCAAACTTCCCTCCCGGAGGGGCAAATCATCGCCATCGTCATCACAAACACTCCTCTCATTGGAGGGGACTCATCACCATCAACACCTTCATCAGCACCATCTCATCTCCAAACCCTAGTTCATCTCTTGTAACCAATCTCCATCTCGCGACTCCGAATGGTACTTGTAAGGTTGCTAGTAGTGTTAATTACTCCTTGTAGTTGATGCTATTTGGGTTACTTGGTGGAAGAGTTTATGTTCAGATCTTTGATGCTACTCATTACCTCTCTGGTCATGAATATGATTATGCTTTGTGATTAGTTACTTTTGTTCCTGAGGACATGGGATAAGTCATGCTAATAGTAGTCATGTGAATTTGGTATTCGTTCGATATTTTGATGTGTTGTATGTTGTTTTTCCTCTAGTGGTGTTATGTGAACATCGACTACATAAAACTTCACCATTATTTGGGCTGATAGGAAGGCATTGGGAAGTAGTAAGTAGATGATAGGTTGCTAGAGTGACAGAAGATTAAACCCTAGTTTATGCGTTGCTTACTAAGGGGCTGATTTGGATCCACTAGTTTAATGATATGGTTAGACTTTGTCTTAATTACTATTTCGTAGTTGCGGATGCTTGCGAGAGGGGTTAATCATAAGTGGGATGCTTTTTCAAGTAAGGGCAGTACCCAAGCGTCGGTCCACCCACATATCAAACTATCAAAGTAACGAACGTGAATCATATGAACATCATGAAAACTAGCATGACAGAAATTCCCGTGTGTTCTCGGCAGCGTTTTACCTCCTATAAGACTTTGTCCAGGCTTGTCCCTTTCTACAAAATAGATTGGGCCACTTTGGTGCATCGTTGTTACTTTTGTTGCTTGCTACTTGCTATGAATCATCTCACCACACAACTACTTGTTACCGATAATTTCAGTGCTTGCAGATATTACCTTGTTGAAAACCACTTGGCAGATCCTTCTGCTCGTCATTGGGGTCGACACTCTTACTTATCGAAAGGACTACGATAGATCCCCTATACTTGTGGGTCATCAAGACTCTTTTTTGGCGGTGTTATCGGGGAGTGAAGCGCCTTTGGTAAGTGGAACTTGGTAAGGGAACATTCATATAGTGTGCTGAAATTTATTGTCACTTGTCACTATGGAAACTAACCATTGCTTTGAATTTTCTCCTCAACCCTTGTTCGGGGTATCTTCTTATTCATATATGGCTTGTTCGAGGTATCTTCACCTCGAACGGAAGCACAAAGAGTTGCTCCTCAACCTGCTGCACCTACTGAAAATATTTGCTTTGAATTTCCTTCGGGTATGCTTGAGAAACTGCTGGCTAATCCTTTTACACGAGATGTGACATCACATCCAGACTTGCATCTAATCTATGTAGATGAAGTTTTTGGTTTATTTAAGCTTGCAGGTTTGCCCGAGGATGAGGCCAAGAAGAAGGTCTTTCCCTTATATTTGAGGGATAAGGCATTGACATGTTATAGGCTATGTGATGATACTGGATCAAGGGACTACAATCGGTTGAAATTGGAATTCATCAAAAGTTTTATCCTATGCATTTAGTACATCGTGATCGGAATTATATTTATAATTTTTTGGCCTCGTGACAGAGAAAGCACCGCTCAAGCTTGGGGAGGCTTAAATCAATGTTATATTCATGCCCCAATCATGAGCTATCAAGAGAAATTATCATTCAGAACTTCTATGCTCGGCTTTCTCATGATGATCGCACCATGCTTGACACTTCTTGTACCGGTTCTTTTCTGAAGAGAGATATTGACTTCCAATGGAATTTATTAGAGATAATTAAATGCAACTCTGAAGATTGGGAGCTTGATGAAGGTAAGGAGTCAGGTATGAATTTCAAGTTTGATTGCGTTAAATCCTTTGTTGAAACAAATACTTTTTGTGACTTTAGCGCTAAGTATGGACTTGACTCTGAGATAGTAGCTTCACTGTGTGAATCATTTGCTGCTCATATTGATCTCCCCAAAGAGAAGTGGTTTAAATATCATCCTCCTTTAGAAGTCAATGTAGTTAAATCCAATCCAGTTGAAGAGAGAGTCATTGCCTATAATGATCCTATTGTTCCCAGTGCTTACATTGAGAAACCACATTTCCCTGTTAGGATGAAGGATCATTCTAAAGCTTCAACTGTGATACGTAGAAGCTACATTAGAACACCTACACCCCTTGAGCAAATTAGAGTTGAACCTAGCATTGCTATTATCAAAGATCTCCTGTTCAACGATGTTGAGGGACATAATATTCACTTCTATGAAGATGTTTCTAGAATTGCTAAACCTCACGCTAGAGAGAAACATAGGCGTGTTGTTGGCACGCCTGTTGTTTCTGTTAAGATAGGAGATCATTGCTATCATGGTTTATGTGACGTGGGTGCTAGTGTTAGTGCAATACCTCAATCCTTATATGATGAAATTAAA
Organism: Hordeum vulgare subsp. vulgare; assembly: GCF_904849725.1. NCBI lineage: Eukaryota > Viridiplantae > Streptophyta > Magnoliopsida > Poales > Poaceae > Hordeum > Hordeum vulgare. Next base: position 68,606,054 of record NC_058522.1, read on the forward strand.
GACGAGATTGCACCTATTGAGATAGAGCTTATTGATGTCACTATTCAGCTTGCCAATAGAGATACTATCTGCCATGTGGGAATTGTTAGGGATGTTGAAGTCTTGTGTGGTAAAACGAAGTATCCTGCTGATTTCCTCGTTCATGCTACCACTCAAGATAGCTTTTGTCCCATCATATTTCGCAGACCCTTCCTCAATACTGTCAATGCTCATATTGACTGTGAGAAGCAAACTACCACTATTGGATTTGAAGGTGTGCCACATGACCTCAATTTCTCCAAGTTTGGTAGACAACCTCATGAAAAAGAGTTGCCTAGTAAGGATGACATTATTTCCCTAGCTTCTATTGCCGTGCCTCCTACTGATCCATTAGAGCACTACTTGCTTGAGCATGAAATTGATATGCATATGGATGAGAGAGATGAGATATATAGAGTTGTCTTAAAACAATATCCTATCCTTAAGAATAAGTTGCATGTTGAACTGCTTGGGGATCCACCCCCACCAAAGGGTGATCCTGCGTTCGAGCTTAAACAGTTGCCTAATACTCTTAAGTATGCTTATCTTGATGAAAAAGACATATATCTTGTTATTATTAGTGATATCCTCTCAGAGCATGAAGAAAATAAGTTACTAAAAACTCTGAGGAAGCACCGTGCTGCTATTGGATATACTCTAGATGATCTTAAGGGCAATAGTCCCACTCTATGCCAGCACAAGATTAAAACTGATCCTGATTCCAAACCAGTTGCTGATCATCAAAGGATTTTAAATCCTAGATGAAAGAGGTAGTAAGAAAAGAAATACTAAAGCTCCTAGAAGCAAGTATTATTTATCCTGTTGCTCATAGTGATTGGGTGAGTTCGGTGCAGTGCATCCCTAAGAAGGTAGGTATTACCGTTGTCCCTAATGATAAGGATGAATTAATCCCACACAGGATTATTATTGGCTATAGGATGGTGATCGATTTTAGGAAATTGAATAAAGCCGCTAGGAAAGATCATTACCCTTTGCCTTTTATCGACCAAATGCTAGAAAGACTGTCTAAACACACACACTTCTGCTTTCTAGAAGGTTATTTTGGTTTCTCCCAAATACCTGTTGCACAATCTGATCAGGAGAAAACCACTTTTACCTGCCCTTTCGGTACCTTTGCTTATAGACGTATGCCTTTTGGCTTATATAATGCACCTGCTACCTTTCACAGAGGCATGATGGCTATATTCTCTGACTTTTGTGAAATGATTGTTGCGCTTTTCATGGATGACTTCTCCGTTTACGGGTCTTCCTTTGATGATTGCATCAACAACCTTGATCGAGTCTTGCAGAGATGTAAAGACACCAATCTTGTCTTGTATTGGGAGAAGTGCCACTTTATGGTTAATGAAGCCATCATGTTAGGACATAAAATTTCTGAAAGAGGTATTGAAGTAGATAAGGCTAAGGTTGATGCAATCGAGAAAATGTCATACCCCATAGATATGAAAGGTATAAGAAGTTTCCTTGGTCATGTTGATTTCTAGGCCTCTTACCAATCTCTTGCAAAAGGATATTCCTTTTGTTTTTGACGATGACTGTGAGGAAGCCTTCGAAATACTTAAGAAGGCCTTGATAACTGCACCTATTGTTCAACCACCTGATTGGAACTTACCTTTTGAAATCATGTGTGATGCTAGTGATTTTGCTGTTGGTGTTGTCCTAGGGCAAAGAGTTGATAAGAAGTTGAATGTTATTCACTATGCTAGTAAAACTCAAGACAGTGCCCGAAAAAACTATGCTACTAGGGAAAAGGAATTTTTAGCAGTCGTGTTTGCATGTGAAAAGTCCAGGTCTTACATAGTTGATTCCAAAGTCACTACTCACACTGATCACGCTTCTATTAAGTACCTCATGGAGAAGAAAGACGCTAAACCTAGACTTATCTGATGGGTTCTCTTGCTACAAGAATGTGATTTGCATGTTGTCGACAGGAAGGGTGCTGATAACCCCGTAGCAGATAACTTGTCTAGGTTGGAGAACGTTCTTGATGACCCACAACTTATTGATGATAGCTTTCCTGATGAGCAACTGAATGTCATCAATACTTCACGTAGTGCACCGTGGTATGCTGATTATGCAAACTATATCGTTGCTAAATATATACCACCTAGTTTCACATACCAGCAAAAGAAGAAATTCTTCTTTGACTTGAGACATTACTTTTGGGATGATCCTCACCTTTATAAGGAAGGAGTATATGGTGTTATTAGATGTTGTGTACCTGAACATGAATAGGGACAGATCCTACAGAAGTGTCACTCCGAGGCCTACGGAGGACACCATGCGGGAGATAGAACTGCACACAAGGTATTGCAATCAGGTTTCTGTTGGCCCACTCTCTTCAAGGATGCCCGTAAGTTTGTCTTCTCTTGTGACGAATGTCAAAGAATAGCTAATATCTATAAACGTCAGGAAATGCTTATGAACTATTCGCTTGTCATTGAACCATTTGATGTTTGGGGCTTTGATTATATGGGACATTTTCCAAGATCCAATGGGTATACTCATATCCTAGTTGCTGTTGATTACGTCACTAAGTGGGTAGAAGCTATCCCCACTAGTAGTGCTTATCACAACACCTCTATCAGGATGCTTAAAGAAGTTATTTTCCCTAGATTTGGAGTCCCTGGATATCTAATGACCGACGGTGGTTCACATTTCATTCATGGTGCTTTCCGTAAAACGCTTGCTGGTGAGAAGAGGTTATTTGATATTAGCTCACTTGATGAATGGAGAACTCAGGCATATGAAAATGCCAAGTTGTTCAAATAAAAGGTTAAGTGGTGGCAGGATAAAAGGATACAAAAGCGTGAGTTCAATGTAGGTGATTATGTCTTGCTATATAATTCTCGTTTAAGATTTTTTGCACGCAAGCTTCTCTCTAAATGGGAAGGTCCCTATATTGTTGAGGAATTATATCGTTCTGGTGCTCTAAAGATCAACAACACGGAAGGTAATTTTCCGAGAGTTGTAAATGGGCAGAGAATCAAGCATTATATCTCAGGTACTCCCATAAATGTTGAAAGCAATATCACCAATACCATAACTGTGGAAGAATACCTAAGGGATATTTATCAGCCTGTTTCAGACTCCGAAAACGAAGAGGTATGTGATTCGGTAAGAAAACAGACTCCAAAACTTTTCCAGTAGGAATTTTTTCTCCGTTTTGGAATATTTGAAAAAAATACAAAAATTGGAAGTAGTCTGGAAAGCGCGCGAGGAGGCGACAAGCCTGCCAGGCGCGGGCCCACCCCCTGGCCGCGCCTGGGTGTCTTGTGGCCACCTTGTGTGCCTCGAGGACACCATTTTCGTGCGGAGTACTACTTTTGGTCTGAAAAAATCATTATATATTCTCCCGTGAGGTTTGTCCCTTGTATCACGCAGATTTCCTCTGTTTTCGTTTCGAGCCTGTTTTCTGCCGCAGTTTTAGAGCAAGATGTCGTCCCAGGAATCTGTGGGGGAGAACAATCTCCCTCAAGTATATGGAGAAGTAAGCGCTGATCTAAAAAGGATGGAGGTCATGGGGGCTAAAGAAAGGCTGCCCAAAGAAACCAAGGGCAAAGCTAAGGAGAAGAATCACGCATGGGATGAAGTGCAATCTGTGCTCAACAATGAAGAAGTTGAAGAAGTGGATTTCCTCCAACCCTACTTTCACCTACTATATCCACCCTTGATTGAACTCTTGAGGTTTTGTGAAATAACTCGTGCACGCAATATTTATCTCACTCGTGAAATTGTTTTGCTGGAGAATCATATCACAGATCTCAAAGGTATAAATCAAAGATTGATGGCCCTCTTGGAATCAAAGGTTGCAGCAACTCCACCACCATCACCTCCAAAGTAAGACAACTAAGCATGGGTATGGGCAATCCTCTTTGCTTGTGCCAAGCTTGGGGGAGCTGCCCCTGTATCGTATCACCATCACATCTTTTGCCTTTGCCTTTGTTTTAGTTTGTTCCTTTTGAGTTTTCTCTTTCTCTAGTAGATTAAATGTCTTAGTGTTTTAGTCTTTAGTTTTGCTTTGTGTCACCCCCGAAGTATTCGAGCTCGTGAGCCATATAATAAAGAGTGACTTAGTTGAGGGCCTTGCCTCATGCCATGATCAAAAGAGTGAGAAAAGAACAAAAGCATGAAAGATCTTGTATTGATCTTATGGGAAGTGATGGCTTCACATATAAAAAGAATGATGATTTAAACTTGTTGAGGGTAGACAAACGTAGACCTTGGTCATAGTTGCAATCAATAGGAAGTGATAAGGAAGGAGAGGTTCACATATAAATATATCATCTCTGACACCTTCTATGATTGTGAACACTCGCTAAACTATTGCATGCTTAGAAGTAGATGTTGGACAAGGAGGACAACATAATGAATTGTGTTTGCTTGGTTTCGAACAATGTTATATGATTAGAGATCCCTTAGCATTTGGTGATTGCTTCCACCTCATATTAGCCAAAACTACTGCACCAAGTAGAGATACTACTTGTGCATCCATAAAACCTTCAACCCAGTTTTGCCATGAGTGTCCACCATACCTACCTATGGATTGAATAAGATCCCTCAAGTAAGTTGTCATCGGTGCAAGCAATAAAAATTGCTCTCTAATATGTATGATTTATTAGTGTGTGGAAAATAAGCTTTGTTCGAAACTGTGATGAGGAAGACATAAAAGCAACAGACTGCATAATAAAGTTCTTTATCACACGAGGCAATATAAAGTGACGTTCCTCCACACTAAGAGGACACGCATCCAAACCTCAAAAGTGCATGGCAACTTCTGCTTCCCTCTGCGAAGGGCTTATCTTGTACCTTTATCTTTTGCCCCTGAAAGAGTCATGGTGATCTTCACCAATTCCTTATTTCGCCTTTATATTGGCTAACGTCATATGCTTGGGAAAGATCTATATTCATATGTCAACTTGGAAGTAAGTATTCATGAATTATTATTTATGACATTACCCTTGAGGTAAATGGTTGGGCGGCAAAACTATAAGCCGCTATCTTTCTATGTGTTCAGCTGAAACTTTCATCTCATGAGTACCACGTGAGTTGTAGCAATTGTAGAGAACGAAAAGATGATTGAGTATGTGGATTTGCTTTACAAGCTCTTATTTGACTCTTTCTGATGTTGTGATAAATTGCAATTGCTTCAATGACTAAAGGCTATCGGTTGTTACTTCTCGGTAAGGTTATTGATCCATGCTTTACTTTGTGACGGAATTGTCACTTTAGCATTAGAGGTTATATGTTGGTATTGCTGTTCTGATCATTATCATGATGCATGCATGTTCGTATTTTTTTTGTCAACACCTCTCTCCCTAAACATGTGGACATGTTTATTGAGCTCACCTTTCGCTTGAGGACAAGCGAGGTCTAAGCTTGGGGGAGTTGATACGTCCATTTTGCATCAAGCTTTTATGTTGATATTTATCACTTCTTGGGCTGTTATTTCACTTCACGGTACAATACTTATGTCTTTTCTCTCTTATTTTGCAAGGTTTACATGAAAAGGGAGAATGCCAGCAGCTGGAATTCTGGCCTGAAATTGGAGCAAGTTTGAGATACCTATTCTGCGCAACTCCAAACGCCATAAAAATGAACGAGGATTATTTTCCGGATTTATAAAAAATACTGGGCCGAAGAAGCGCCAGAGGGGAGCAGCCAGCAGGTGGCCACAAGCCTGCTAGTCGCGACCACCCCCTGGCCGTGCCTAGGGGGCTTGTGGGCACCCAACTGGCCCTCTGGCCCCCCTCTTCTTCTATATGAAGGGTTTCGTCCGGGAAAAAATCAAGAGGAGGATTTTTCGTGGATTCTCCACCGCCACGAGGCGGAACTTGAGCAGAACCAATCTAGAGCTCCGGCAGGACGATCCGGCCGGGGAAACTTCCCTCCCGGAGGGGGAAATCATCGCCATCGTCATCACCAACACTCCTCTCATCGGAGGGGACTCGTCACCATCAACATCTTCATCAGCACCATCTCATCTCCAAACCATAGTTCATCTCTTGTAACCAATCTCCGTCTCGCGACTCCGATTGGTACTTGTAAGGTTGCTAGTAGTGTTAATTACTCCTTGTAGTTGCTGCTAGTTGGATTACTTGGTGGAAGATTTTATGTTCAGATCCTTGATACTACTCATTACCTCTCTGGTCATGAATATGATTATGCTTTGTGAGTAGTTACTTTTGTTCCTGAGGACATGGGATATGTCAGGCTAATACTAGTCATGTGAATTTGGTATTCGTTTCATATTTTGATGTGTTGTATGTTGTTTTTCCTCTAGTGGTGTTATGTGAACATCGACTACACAACACTTCACCATTATTTGGTCCTAGAGGAAGGCATTGGGAAGTAGTAAGTAGATGAAGGGTTGCTAGAGTGACAGAAGCTTAAGCCCTAGTTTATGCGTTACTTCGTAAGGGGCTGATTTGGATCCACTAGTTTAATGCTATGGTTAGACTTTGTCTTAATTCTTCTTTCGTAGTTGCGGATGCTTGCGAGAGGGGTTAATGATAAGTGGGATGCTTGTCCAAGTAAGGGAAGTACCCAAGTGCCTGTCCACCCACATATCAAACTATCAAAGTAATGAACGTGAGTCATATGAACATGATGAAAACTAGCATGACAGAAATCTCCGTGTTTCCTCGGGAGCGTTTTTCCTCCTATAAAACTTTGTCCAGGCTTGTCCCTTGCTACAAAAGGGATTGGGCCACCTTGCTGCATCGTTGCTACTTTTGTTACTTGTTGCTTGCTACGAATCATCTCACCACACAACTACTTGTTACGGATAATTTCAGTGCATGCAGATTTTCCCTTGCTGAAAACCACTTGTCAGATCCTTCTGCTCCTCGTTGGGTTCGACAGTCTTACTTATCGAAAGGACTACAATTGATACTCTATACTTGTGGGTCATCACTAACCTAATTAACAAATTAAGCAAAAAAAGGAAAAAAAATAAGGACTCACCGGAGGGGCGCGGCCGGGTGATGAGGACGGCGCAGGGAAGACGGCCGTAGAAGAGGAGGGGTCGCAGGGAGGAGATGGTGCGCTGGGAGGAAGGGCCCGGTAGTGGTGGAGGAGGGGCGGCACGGTGGTGAAGGAGGGGGTCATGGGGAGGAAGAGGTCGCGACGGTGGAAGAGAGGGCGGTGGTGGCAGAGGTGTTGGAAATATGCCCTAGAGGCAATAATAAATTAGTTATTATTATATTTCTTAGTTCATGATAATCGTTTATTATCCATGCTATAATTGTATTGATTGGAAACACAATACTTGTGTGGATACATAGACAAAACACTGTCCCTAGTAAGCCTCTAGTTGACTAGCTCGTTGATCAAAGATGGTCAAGGTTTCCTGGCCATAGGCAAGTGTTGTTACTTGATAACGGGATCACATCATTAGGAGAATCATGTGATGGACTAGACCCAAAACTAATAGACGTAGCATGTTGATTGTGTCATTTTGTTGCTACTGTTTTCTGCGTGTCAAGTATTTGTTCCTATGACCATGAGATCATATAAATCACTGACACCGGACGAATGCTTTGTGTGTATCAAACGTCGCAACGTAACTGGGCGACTATAAAGATGCTCTACAGGTATCTCCGAAGGTGTTCGTTGAGTTAGTATGGATCAAGACTGGGATTTGTCACTCCGTATGACGAAGAGGTATCTCGGGGCCCACTCGGTAATACAACATCACACACAAGCCTTGCAAGCAATGTGACTTGGTGTAAGTTGCGGGATCTTGTATTACGGAACGAGTAAAGAGACTTGCCGGTAAACGAGATTGAAATAGGTATCCGGATATCGACGATCGAATCTCGGGCAAGTAACATACCGAAGGACAAAGGGAATGACATACGGGATTATATGAATCCTTGGCACTGAGGTTCAACTGATAAAGATCTTCGGAATATGTAGGATCCAATATGGGCATCCAGGTCCCGCTATTGGATATTGACCGAGGAGTCACTCGGGTCATGTCTGCATAGTTCTCGAACCCGCAGGGTCTGCACACTTAAGGTTCGACGTTGTTTTATGCGTACTTGAGTTATATGGTTGGTTACCGAATGTTGTTCGGAGTCCCGGATGAGATCACGGACGTCACGAAGGTTTCCGGAATGGTCCGGAAACGAAGATTGATATATAGGATCACCTCATTTGGTTACCGGAAGGTTTTCGTGCATGACCGGAAAAGTTTCGGGCTCATCGGTACTGTACTGGGAGTGCCGGGAGGGGTGCCGGGGACCACCAGGAGGGGTCTCACGCCCCAAGGGGTCTCATGGGCTATGGGAAGAGATAAACCAGCCCCTAGTGGGCTGGAATAAGTTCCCACTAAGGCCCATAAGGTTTGAGAAGGAAAAAAACACAAGGTGGAAAGAGTTTCAAAGTGGGAAGGTGGAATCCTACTCCAAGTAGGATTGGAGTAGGACTCCTCCACCTCCAATTTCGGCCAAACGTTTAGGTTTTGAGGCTGCCTCCTCCCCTCCCTCCCTCCTATATATAGTGGGGTTTTAGGGCTGATTTGAGACAACTTTTTCCACGGCAGCCCGACCACATACCCCCACGGTTTTACCTCTAGATCGCGTTTGTGCGGAGCTCGGGCGGAGCTCTGCTGAGATTAGATCACTACCAACTTCCGGAGCGCCGTCACGCTGCCGGAGAACTCATCTACCTCTCCGTCTCTCTTGCTAGATCAAGAAGGCCGAGATCATCGTCGAGCTGTACGTGTGCTGAACGCGGAGGTGCCGTCCGTTCGGCACTAGATCGTGGGACGGTTTGCGGGGCGGATCGAGGGACGTGAGGACATTCCACTACATCAACCGCGTTTCTTAATGCTTCTGCTGTGTGATCTACAAGGGTACGTAGACCGGAAATCCCCTCTCGTAGATGGACATCACCATGATAGGTCTTCGTGCGCGTAGGAAATTTTTGTTTCCCATGCGATGTTCCCCAACAGTGGCATCATGAGCTAGGTTCATGTGTAGATGTAATCTCGAGTAGAACACAAAAGTTTTTGTGGGCGGTGATGTGCGTTTTGCGGCCATCCTTAGTCTTTTCTTGATTCTGCGGTATTGTTGGATCGAAGCGGCTCGGACCGACATTACTCGTACGCTTACGAGAGACTGGTTTCATCGCTACGAGTAACTCCGTTGCTCAAAGATGACTAGTGGGTGTCAGTTTCTCCAACTTTAGTTGAATCGGATTTGACCGAGGAGGTCCTTGGATGAGGTTAAATAGCAATTAATACATCTCCGTTGTGGTGTTTGCGTAAGTAAGATGCGATCCTACTAGATACCCATGGTCACCACGTAAAACATGCAACAACAATTAGAGGACGTCTAACTTGTTTTTGCAGGGTATGCTTGTCATGTGATATGGCCAACGATGTGATGTGATATATTGGATGTATGAGTGATCATGTTGTAATAGTTAATATCGACTTGCACGTCGATGGTACGACAACCGGCAGGAGCCATAGGGTTGTCTTTAAACTAACGTTTGTGCTTGCAGATGCGTTTACTATATTACTAGGACGTAGCTTTAGTAGTAATAGCATGAGTAGCACGACAACCCCGATGGCGACACGTTGATGGAGATCATGATGATGGAGATCAAGAAGCACATGATGATGGCCATATCATGTCACTTATGAATTGCATGTGATGTTAATCCTTTATGCACCTTATCTTGCTTAGAACGACGGTAGCATTATGAGGTGATCTCTCACTAAATTCAAGACGAAATTGTGTTCTCCCCGACTGTGCACCGTTGCGACAGTTCTTCGTTTCGAGACACCACGTGACGATCGGGTGTGATAGACTCAACATTCACATACAACGGGTGCAAAACAGTTGCACACGCGGAACACACGGGATTAAGCTTGACGAGCCTAGCATGTGCAGACATGGCCTCGGAACACATGAGACCGAAAGGTCGAGCATGAATCGTATACTTGATATGATTAGCATAGAGATGCTTACCACTGAAACTATTCTCGACTCACGTTATGATCAGACTTGAGATAGTGGATTTGGATCATGTACCACTCAAATGACTAGAGAGATGTACTTTTTGAGTCGGAGTTCTTAAGTAATATGATTAATTGAACTAATTGTCATGAACATAGTCTAATGGTCTTTGCGAATTACGATGTAGCTTGCGCTATAGCTCTACTGTTTTTATATATGTTCCTAGAGAAAATTTAGTTGAAAGTTGATAGTAGCAAACTTTGCAGACTGAGTCTGTAAAACCGAGGATTGTCCTCGTTGCTACGCAGAAGGCTTATGTCCTTAATGCACCACTCGGTGTGCTGCACCTCGAGCGTCGTCTGTAGATGTTGTGAACATCTGACATACACGTTTCTGATGACTACACGATAGTTCAGTACAAAATATTTAATGGCTTAGAAGCAAGGCATCGAAGACGTTTTGAAACGTCAGGGAACATAAGAGATGTGCTAAAGAGATGAAATTGTGATTTCATGCTTGTGCCCTTGTTAAGAGGTACGAGACCTCCGACAAGATTCTTTGTCCACAAAGTAAAGGAGAAAAGCTCAATCATTGAGCGCGTGCTCAGATTGTCTGAGTACGACAATCGCTTGAATCAAGTGGGAGTTAATCTTCCAGATGAGATAGTGATGGTTCTCCAGAGTCACTGCCACCAAGCTGTAAGAGCTTCGTGATGAACTATAACATATCAAGGATAGATACAATGATCTTTGAGCGATTCGCGATGTTTGACACTACGAAAGTAGAAATCAAGAAGGAGCATCAATAGTTGATGGTTAGTAAAACCACTAAGTTTCAAGAAAGGCAAGGGCTAGAAGGGATACTTCGTGAAACGGCAAAACAGTTGTTGCACTAATGAAGAGACCCAGGATTAAACCCGAAGCCGAGACTAAGTGCTTATGTAATGAGGGGAACGGTCACTGAGGTGGAGCAACTCTAGATACTTGGTAGATAAGAAGGCTGGCAAAAGTCGAAAGAAGTATATTTGATATACATGATATTGATGTGTACTTTACTAGTACTCCTAGTAGCACGAGGGTATTGGATACCGGTTCGGTTGCTAAGTGATTAGTAACACGAAATAATAGCTACGGCATAAACGGAGACTAGCTAAAGGCAAGGTGACGATACGTGTTGGAAGTGTTTCCAAGGTTGATATGATCAAAACGTCGCACGCTCTCTCTACCATCTGGATTGGTGTTAAACCGAAATAATTGTTATTTGGTGCTTGCGTTAAGCATGAACATGATTGGATCATGTTTATTTCAATAAGATTATTCATTTAAAAGAATAATGGTTACTCTATTTGCTTGAATAATCACCTTCAAAGGTTTATTGAATCTCGATCGTAGTGTTGCACATGTTCATGATATTGGTGCCAAAAGATACGAGGTAATGATGATAGTACCACTTACTTGTGGCACTGCCGCTTGAGTCATGTTGTTATAAATTGCATGAAGAGGGTCCATGCTGATGGATCTTTATACTCACTTGATTTTGAATCACTAGTGACATGCAAATCATACCACATGAGCAAGGCCTTGTTTTCATTGAGATGAAACAAGATAGTAACTTGTTTGAAGTGATATATTTTGATGTATGCAGTCCAATGGGTGCTGAGGCACGCAGTGGATATCATTATGTTCTTACTTCAATGACGATTTGACTAGATACAAGAGTATTTACTTAATGAATCACAAGTCTGAAATATTGAAAAAGTTCAATTCTGTTTCGGAGTGAAGTCCGTCGTAACAAGAGGATAAACCGTCTACGATATGATCATAGAAATGAATCTCTGAGTTACGAGTTTTGGTACGCAGTTAAGACAATGTGGAAATTGTTTCGCAGTTCATGCCACCTGGAACATCATAGTGTGATAATGTGTCTGAACGTCATAGCTACGCACTATTTGGTATGGTGCATGCTATGATGTCTCTTATCGAATTACCACTATCGTTTATGGGTTATGCATTAGAGACAACCGCATTCACTTTAAATAGGGCACCGCGTATTTCCGTTGGGATGACACAGTATAGACTGAGGTTTAGAGAAATCTAAACTCTCATTTCTTGAAAGTTTGTGGCTTCGACACTTATGTGAAAAAGTTTGAGTCTGATAAGCTCGAACCCAAAACGGATAAATGCATCTTCATAGGATATCCAAAACAGTTGGGTACATATCCTATCTCAGATCCGAAAGCAAAGTGTTTGTTTCTAGAAGCGGATCCTTTCTCGAGGAAAGGTTTCTCTCGAAAGAATTGAATGGGAGGGTGGTAGAACTTGATGAGGTTACTGAACCATCACTTCAACCAGTGTGTAGCAGGGCGCAGGAAGTTGTTCCTGTGGCACCTACACCAATTGAAGTGAAAGCTGATGATGGTGATCATCGAGCATCGGATCAAGTTACTACAAACCTCGTAGGTTGACAAGGTCACGTGCTACTGCAGAGTGGTACGGTAACCCTGTCTTGGAGGTCATGTTGTTGAGCAACAGTGAACCTACGAGTTATGGAGAAAGCAATGGTGGGCCCGGATTCCGACAAATGGCTGGAGGCCATGAAATCCGAGAGAGGATCCATGTATGAAAATAAAGTGTAGACTTTGGAAGAACTACTTGATGGTCATAGGACTATTGAGTAAAGATGGATCTTTAAAAGGAAGACAGACGATGATGGTGATAAGTCACTATTAAGAAAAGCTCGACTTGTCGCAAAGATGTTTCCGACAAGATCAAACAGTTGACTATGATGAGACTTTATTACTCGTAGCGATGCTAAAAGTCTGTTAGAATTATGTTAGTAGTTGCTGCATTATTTATGAAATATTGCACATAGGATGTCAAAACATTGTTTCCTCGACGGTTTCCTTGAGCAAACATTGTATGTGATACAACCAGGAGGTTTTGTCGATCCTAAAGATACTAGCAAGTATGCAAGCTCCAGCGATCCTTCAATGGACTGGTGCAAGCATCTCGGATTTGGAATATACACTTTGATGAAATGATCAAAGATTTTGGGTTTGTACAAGGTTTATGAGAAACTTGTATTTCCAAAGAAGTGAGTGGGAGCACTATAGAATTTCTGATAAGTATATGTGGTTGACATATTGTGGATCAGAAGTAATGTAGAATTTCTGTAAAGCATACAAGGTTGTTTGAAAGGAGTTTTCAAAGGAATACCTGGATTGCGCTACTTGAACGTTGAGCATCAAAGACCTATGAAGATAGATCGAAAGCGCTTAATAGAAGTTTCAACAAGATGCATGCCTTGACAAGTTTTTGAAGGAGTTCAAAATAGATCAGCAAAGAAGGAGTTCTTGGTTGCGTTGTGAGGTGTGAATTTGAGTAAGACTCAAAACCCGACCCCGGCAGAATAAAGAGAATAGACGAAGGTCGTCTTCTATGCCTTGGTCGTAGAATCTGAAGTATGCCATGCTGGGTACCGCACCTGATGAGTGCCTTGACTCAATGTCTGTTGAGAGGTACAGAGAGTGATCCATGATTGAATCACTAGCAGCGGTCAAAATTTATCCTTAGTAAATGATGGACTAAGGAATTTTTCTCGATTATGGAGGTGGTTAAAGAGTTCGTCGTAAAGGGTTACGTCGATGCAAGCTTTGATACTAATCCGAATAACTATGAGTAGTGAAATGGATTCGTATAGTAGAGTAGATATTTGGAGTATTTACGAATAGCACATAGTAGCAACATCTATAAGATGACATAAAGATTTGTAAAGAACACACGGATCTGAAAGTTTCAGAACCGTTGACTAAAACCTCTCTCACGAGCAAAACGTGATCAGACCCCATAACTATATGGGTGTTGGATTCGTTGGAATCACATGGTGATGTGAACTAGATTATTGACTCTAGTGCAAGTGGGAGACTGTTGGAAATATGCCCTAGAGGCAATAATAAATTAGTTATTATTATATTTATTTGTTCATGATAATCGTTTATTATCCATGCTATAATTGTATTGATTGGAAACACAATACTTGTGTGGATACATAGACAAAACACTGTCCCTAGGAAGCCTCTAGTTGACTAGCTCGTTGATCAAAGATGGTCAAGGTTTCCTGGCCATAGGCAAGTGTTGCTACTTGATAACGGGATCACATCATTAGGAGAATCATGTGATGGACTGGACCCAAAACTAATAGACGTAGCATGTTGATCGTGTCATTTTGTTGCTACTGTTTTCTGTGTGTCAAGTATTTGTTCCTATGACCATGAGATCATATAACTCACTGACACCGGAGGAATGCTTTGTGTGTATCAAACGTCGCAACATAACTGGGTGACTATAAAGATGCTCTACAGGTATCTCCGAAGGTGTTCGTTGAGTTAGTATGGATCAAGACTGGGATTTGTCACTCCGTATGACGAAGAGGTATCTCGAGGCCCACTCGGTAATACAACATCACACACAAGCCTTGCAAGCAATGTGACTTGGTGTAAGTTGCGCGATCTTGTATTACGGAACGAGTAAAGAGACTTGCCGGTAAACGAGATTGAAATAGGTATGCGGATACCCACGATCGAATCTCGGGCAAGTAACATACCGAAGGACAAAGGGAATGACATACGGGATTATATGAATCCTTGGCACTGAGGTTCAACCGATAAAGACCTTCGGAATATGTAGGAACCAATATGGGCATCTAGGTCCCGCTATTGGATATTGATCGAGCAGTCACTCGGGTCATGTCTGCATTGTTCTCGAACCCGCAGGGTCTGCACACTTAAGGTTCAACGTTGTTTTATGCGTATTTGAGTTATATGGTTGGTTACCGAATGTTGTTCGGAGTACCGGATGAGATCACAGACGTCACGAGGGTTTCCAGAATGGTCCGGAAACGAAGATTGATATATAGGATGACCTCATTTGGTTACCGGAAGGTTTTCGTGCATTACCGGAAAAGTTTCGGGCTCATCGGTAGTGTACTGGGAGTGCCGGGAGGGGTGCCGGGGACCATCAGGAGGGGTCTCACGCCCCAAGGGGTCTCATGGGCTATGGGAAGAGATAAACCAGCCCCTATTGGGTTGTAATAAGTTCCCACTAAGGCCCATAAGGTTTGAGAAGGAAAAAACACAAGGTGGAAAGAGTTTCCAAGTGGGAAGGTGGAATCCTACTCCAAGTAGGATTGGGTAGGACTCCTCCACCTCCAATTTCGGCCAAACCTTTAGGTTTTGAGGCTGCCTCCACCCTCCCTCCCTCCTATATATAGTGGGGTTTTAGGGCTGATTTGAGACAACTTTTTCCATGGCAGCCTGACCACATACCTCCACAGTTTTACCTCTAGATCGCGTTTCTGCGGCGCTTGGGTGGAGCCCTGCTGAGATTAGATCAGTACCAACCTCCGAAGCGCCGTCACGCTGCCGGAGAAATCATCTACCTCTCCGTCTCTCTTGCTGGATCAAGAAGGCCGAGATCGTCGTTGAGCTGTACGTGTGCTGAACGCGAAGGTGCTGTCCGTTTGGCACTAGATCGTGGGACGGATCGTGGGACATTTCGTGGGACAGTTCGCGGGGTGGATCGAGGGACATGAGGACGGTCCACTACATCAACCACGTTTCTTAACGCTTCTGCTGTGCGATCTACAAGGGTACGTAGATCGGAAATCCCCTCTCGTAGATGGACATCGCCATGATAGGTCTTCGTGCGCGTAGGAAATTTTTGTTTCCCATGCGACGTTCCCCAACAGGAGGGGGCGGTGGTGGAGAAGGGGCGAGCTCCAATAGAGGTGGTGGAGGAGGAGGTCCTGGGGAGGAGGATGGGGCATGGTGGAGGAGGGGGCGCAGGGAGGAGGAGGGCGCGGCATCGGTGGTGGTTTAGGGGGTGAGAGAATGGGGTGTGGTGGGTGGGGCGCGACGACCGTTAGGGGAGAGAGGCATGTGGGGGTGGGGCGACGGCCGTTAGGGCGCATCCTCTTTGCCATCTAACCCCCAACGCTACAGAGGAGAAAAGCAGACGATAAAGAGAGAGGCCGTTAGGGGGGAGAGAGGGGGTGCGGGGTGGGCCGCCCGTGCTCTTTGTTGTCTGCCTGAATGCTCTTGGCCGTCAGCTGGCAGATGGCAAAGAGCTGGATGATGGCAAATAGTATGTTTGCCATCACCCAGCTCTCTGCCGTCTGGTTTTTGGTAGCTGATGGCAAAGAGGGTCCTTGCCATCAGTCAGCAGACGACAAAGAAGCAGCAGATGGGAAAATCTCTAATTCCAGTAGTGATTCAAGTTGTGTCACAGGTCAGACGAGTCTCCGAGTGGTGCTAAATCTTTCCTTCTTCTGTGAGGATGTACGGGTCGGTCTCCGGCTTCTCAAGCCGTCCTATCCCGTCCTAGAGGGGATGGTCTGGTTGGTCGGCTTGAGTGTGTCTGGGAATTGGGCTCAAATGTATGCCTCTACCAGTGTAGCAGGATATGCAATGAAACTAGCGCGTCATGTAGCAATAATAAGGGCAAGGCCCAACTAGCATGCGGCTCCTCGACCAAGCAAAAGCATGTATGACATGAAGATCAAGTCATGAGATGGTGGATGTTGCATGGGAATGTATCTCAAAAAGGTTATGGAAATGCCTTAATAGGTAGGTATGGTGGCTGTTTTGAGGGAGGATATAATTAGGCTTGTGATGACAGAGCGTATCATGCCAAGGGTTTGGATGCACCGGTGAAGTTTGCACCAACTCTCAAGATGAGAAAGGGCAATGCACGGTACCGAAGAGGCTAGCAAAATATGGATGGTGGAAGTGCCAACAATTGAATACTCGCATTAGTCAAAAGACCTCATGCGGTTATTATTGGTAACTCTCTATCTAGTCAGGAGATTCACAAAGAGACAAGTACCCCGAGGAGGAGTGTTTGGGGGTTTGGTAATCCTTGTGCATCCTCGACCCATGGTAACGTTAGGGTACTCCATATATTCCAACCCCTCCAGAGGTTAGCGATCCATTTAGTAGCTAGAGTCCTCAACTATTTTTTTTTAGTTTTTGAAAATACACAAAGATTTCCCAAAATACGACACCTATCACTAATAGGTTCAAGCTCTTGACACTAAAAGTCCAAACATTACTCAAATCAATACCTCAAAACTATTCCAAGTTACTACTATACTTAAATAGCAACCTCAATTACCTACTCATGCAAGACACACAACTCAGTGCAACAAGCCAACTCTCTAAATAAGATAAGCATGATAACTCAAGAGAGTTCCAAAAGCAACCTAAATAAAAGCTTTTAAAAAGATAAAGCATGAAAACTAAGAGCTAAGCATGAAAAGAGCTATGAAAAGATAAAGAACACACAAAATGATAAGCATGAAAACCTATGTTGTGTTCTAGGGAGGAGTGGAGCGTGTTTATGTCCCAACAAAGAAGGCTAGGGTCCAAATTGTTATGAACAGCAAGAAAAACTAAAACAAACTATTAATTAAAGAGCAGGACGCTCCAAGCATAGCACATAACATATGAAGTGATAAAAATATAGCACGGAGAAGGATGAACTGATGATTGTTGATGGAGAAGGGGATGCACGGAGGCATCCCCAAGCTTAGATGCTTGAGTCTCCTTGAATATTTCTTGGGGGTGCATGGGGGCATCCCCAAGCTTGAGTGCTTGACACTCCTGGATCTTCTTTCGTCATCTTCCATCGCATACTTGAAAACTCCCTTCATACGGAACTCATCATAAGCTGATTAGAGTAGTTAGTGCCCATAATAAAATAATTTATTCTCTACTGTAAATAAAGATTTTTCAGGAAGAGCTACTGTTTCTCAAGATTGCGAAAAGGTTTTTGCAAACAAAAAGCAAGCTTAAGATTTGCAAAACAATGAAAACGCAAAACAAGGCAGAATCTGGGGAAAACAGAATAACAGGTAGTTAATAATTTTTTCGGGGCACTTCTGCAACTCAAATCGAAAACCTCGGAACAGATGCCAGAAAGACAATTATATAGATCATACGTTCAAAAACATAAGATCAAAAATATGATCTGGTGATTTTTGGCGAATTTGTCCGTTAAGCAGACAGAATCTGTTTCTGGACAGTATGTCACAACTTTTGAACTTTCTTGCAATCGGAAGCTAAAACTTGGCACAAATCTTGAAAATAAAGATACAATGATGTTGCTACAGTAGTAACAAGAATCAAGACCACTAAAACTGAAAGTAAAAAACAATTTGGGTTTCCTCCCAACAAGCGCTTTCTTTTATGCCTTTGAGCTAGGCATGATGCAAAAAAGTCAAGTATTATCAACTCCAAAAGAGTAACTTGCCCGAGTAACGGACTCATAAGGTAACTTAATCTTCTTTCGAGGGAAGTGTTCCATTCCCTTTTAAGGGAAAATTGGAATCCAATGGTCCCTTCTTTCATGTCAATGATAGCACCAACGGTGCGGAGAAAAGGACGTCCCAAAATAATTGGACATGAGTGATCACACTCAATATCCGTAATAAGAAAATAAACGGGAACATAATTATCATTGACAACAATAAGAATATCATCAATTCTCCCTAAATGTTTATTTATGGAAGAATCAACAAGATGAACACCAAAAGAACATTAATCAAAAGGTTTCAAATCAAGCATATCATACATTCCTTTGGGACAAACGGAGGCACTAGCTCCAACATCACATAAAGCAAAGCAAGAGAAATTATTCAATTTAATCTTGACCATAGGATCCCAACCATCTTCTAGTTTTCTAGGAATAGAAGTCTCTAGCTTGAGCTTCTCCTCCCTAGCTTTGATAATAGCATTGGTAATATGCTCGGTGAAGGCAATATTGAGTGTACTAGTGTGGGGGTCTTTAGCCATTCTTTCCAAAAAAGTGATAACTTCAGAAAGACTACAATTTTCAAAATCAAGATCACTACCATTAATTAAAGTTGTGGTGATTTCGTTTAAGCTCATTCTTTTGGTAGTCTCTAAGTTCAAAGGACCTTCTTGTCCTAAAGTTGAGGTATTAGCATCACCATTAATAGGTCCATTGGAACTAGGGATGTGATGGGTGCTAATAGTTTTGAGATCCTCAACAAGGTGTATAGTAGCAAGGTTAGTGTGTGTAGGAAGGCTCTTAATCCTATATTCCTATTCTTTTTCTCTAGCCCATCTATCCTTAAGTTTGGCTAGCATTCTAATATTCTCATTAATTTGGACTTGGATAGCATTCATGGGTGTGGTTTTCCTTTCCTCAAGGGGAAAAGTTGTAATTTTAAGCATCTCTACATCATGAGCTATGTTGTATACCTTCAAAGAGAGACTATCTAAATTTTCTAATTTCTCTTCTACACTCTTGTTGAAGGCTTTTTGAGAAGTGATAAAGTCTTTAAGCATGCTCGCTAATTCAGAAGTGGAGTTTTTGGTGCTAGGATAAGTTATATTGTTCCCATAGTTATTGGATGGGAACGGTCTAGGATTGCTACCAAAATTACTCCGATAAGCATTATTATTAAAGTTGTTCCTAGAGATAAAATTAACATCAACTTGCTCTCTTTCTTGAGCAACCAAAGAATTTAAAGGAACATCATGAGGTTCAATAGGAGCTTTCTTAGTAAGTAAAGTCATGATCATGTCAACCTTATCATTAAGGGAAGAGATCTCCTCAACAGAGTTTACCTTCCAACCTGTTGGAGCTCTCTTGGTGTGCCATTGAGAATAATTTGTCATCATATCGTCCAATAGCTTCGTGGCAGCACCAAGTGTAGTTGACATAAAGGTTCCTCCCGTGGTCTAGTGCAATAGATTCCGCGAGGTAAATTTCAGTCCTGCATAGAAAGTTTGGATAACCATCCAAGTAGTCAAACCATGTGTAGGGCAATTATTTACAAGAGATTTCATACGTTCCCAAGCTTGGGCAACGTGTTCATTATCTAGTTGCCTAAAATTCATAATGTTACTTCTTAACTGGATAATCTTAGCGGGCCGGTAATACTTCCCAATAAAAGCATATTTGCACTTATCCCAAGAATCTATGCTATTCCTAGGAAAAGATTGAAGCCACACTTTATCTCCTCCTCTCAAGGAGAAAGGAAAAAAGCTTAAGTTTAACAATATCTCCATCTACTTATTTGTACTTTTGCATATCACAAAGCTCAACAAAATTATTCAAGTGCAAAGCTGCATCATCTCCAGCACTGGAGAATTGATCTTTTATAACAAGGTTCAGGAAAGCAGGTTTAATCTCATAGGAGGTCGCCTCAGTGGCGGGAGCAGCAATATGTGTGCAGATAAAGTCATTGTTGTTGTGACTAGTGAAGTCACACAACTTGGCGTTCTCAGTGGAACCCATAGCAGCAGCAACAAGCAAGAACAAAGCAACTATTTTTTTGTGGTTTTTGGTATAAGGCTCAAAAGCAAAAACTAGAAAGCAAACTAACAAAACTAAAGGCAAAGGTAAAAGATAGTGTGCAACTCCCCTATCTTGAAGACTGGAGTCCCCGGCAACGGCGCCACAAATTTTCTTGATGATGAGTTGATGGATATACTTCTCGCTTCTCGTTGGTTACCCCAAGTGGAAGGTGGAGATGTAGTCAGCAGCAGATTTCCCTTACACGGGGACTGTAAGGTTTATCGAACCAGGAGAACTCCGAGGATCAACAAGTAGGTGCCCGCTACTCTGGCGCTAGCAGAAGACGTGGACCTGCACACAAAACAAATAACTTTTCTCCCAACGAGTTCAGAGAGGTTGTCAATCTCTCCGGCCTTGTAGTTTGCAAAGGGTCAAAACACAAGCGGGAATAGTGATAGTGATTGCAACGCAAAAGTAAATCAAAACAGTAAATGATGGAGGTGTAAATAATGGTGGTAATATGGACCAGAGTCCCATGATGTTCACTAGTGATGTCTCTCTCCCAAAAGACGATAAACAACTATGTTGGGTAAACAAATTACAGTTGGGCAATTGACAGAATTATAAATGCACCACAATGCTAATTATGCTACTAGAAAGTTAGAGGCTCAAAAGTAATGGGCAGTACGCAATACAAGTAGACCGTTTATCCATCAGCATCTACTCTCTAATCATCCACTTTGAGTTATCTATCCAGAACATCTCGCTGGTATTAAGTTGTGAGCCCCGCCCAAAGTCTAAACTCAAAGCAACGGACAACTACATTAACGAACTTTGCGTAAGGTAAACAATCCTTGCAACCGTGGTCACAAGCACCATTGTTTTCTCCCTGGTGGCAACATCACATCCCCTAGTCTCATGTTTCTGTCACTCAAGCTAGACATTAGGTGGCATGAACCCACAATCATGCATAACGCTCCCGCTTGGAGTTACAATCTACTACTCGGCCAAAGCAATAAAAAGCAATGGAGAACATGCATGAATTACTCAAGAACATAATATAAAATGAGAACCAAATATATAACTCATCACAATCTGAACATAATCTCATAATCACCAATAAACGCAGCATAGCAACAACAGGTAAATTATATAGATGCCTTGATCATGTAGGGCAGCTCACAAGGGCTAAGCATTGAAGCACAAGATTGGAGAGAAGACATCACGTAGCTACTAGTCATGGACTCATGGTCTAAGGAGGACTACTCACGGCACGTCCGGGAAGCGTCCATAGTGGTGGAGAAACTCCCGGAGGTCAATCCTCCCTCCGGCAGGGTGAAAGGAAGAGGTCTTCTGGCGCTCCCGATCTCGAAAGCGCTGCGGCAGCGAAATGGAGGAGAAATTCGGGATTCTGGATCTCCTCCAAGGGTTTTCTGTCAGAGAGGTAAATATAGGCCGAAGGAGGGCACCAGAGGGGCTGGGACCCACACAGGCGGCCTGGTGGCGCGGCCAGGAGGTGGGCCATGTAGGATGGCTGCCTGGACAAGCCCTGGCTCCCCTCTGGCCCACCTTGATGCCTCTTGAAGCTTCCGTCATGCTGATTTTTATATATCTTTGTCAGGATTTTTGGGGCTCTGCAAATTGGGGTAAAACTCCCTGCAAAAAATACATCAGCAGACAGAAACTAGCACTGGGTGCACTGAGTTAGTAGTTTGGGACATATCAGGTACTGAGCTTTCCGTTGTCATCTTTGCAATTTGGGTACAACCCTTTTTTGTGATCCTCTAACATGCGATCGAACTTCAACTTCTCCCTTTAACTTTCTCATTCTCTCTGTACATCAACAATGACCCGGCGAAGATCATCATCGGACACATCGTCTGGTTCCTCTTGATCTTCAGCTTCCCCATTCCAACAACACCCTATTCAGGGGGCGGGTAGTTGCATCATCCTCTTCTTCTTCGTTGTCTTTCATCATAACCCCTCTTTCTCCGTGCTTGGTCCAAACATTATAGTGTGGCATAAAACCCTTCTGAATTAGGTGGAAGTGAAGGGTTTTATAGTTGGAGAAAAGCTTCATATTCCCACAGATAGTACATGGACAATGCATAAAACCATTCTGCTTGTTTGCCTCAGTCGCTTGGAGAAACTTATGCAGGCCCTTAATATACTCGGAGGTTCGTCGGTCACTGTACATCCATTGTCGGTTCATCTACATGTGTTATATAATAAAGTGTATTAAAAACCATTACAACATATCATAAATAGAGAAGTGACCAAATTAATAGAAATTCATCATCACATTAAAGCCAAAGTACAGTAGTGACCAAAATAAATAGATAACGTTCATACATAGTTCTCATTATTGAACAACATATAGCTCTCTAGAGCATCTAATTAAAACATACATTGAAACTATAAAATTTAAATGCAACAACAAATGCAATCATAACCGCAACTAAGGTACCAATTGATCCAACAACATAATGATACCAAGCCTCAATATGAATGTCATATTTTCTAATCTTTCTAATCTTTAAGCGCATTGCATCCATCTTGATCTTGTGACCGTCGACGACATCGGCAACATCCAACTCCAATTTCATCTTCTCCTCTTCAACTCTTTGCAATTTTTCTTCCAAGTAATTGTTTTCTTTTTCAGCAAAATTTAACTTCTCGACAAGAATTTCTATGTCGGTTGGAATTTACGGTTCTCATAACTCCTAGATTAAAAAAGTCTATGTCACGTTGATTGGCATAATTGTCATAAACACTAAATAAAAAAAATAGTTATAAAATATAATATATACCACATCTGAATCATAGACAGGACGAGGTCGACGGAGGCAGATACCAAAACCATCGCACTATATAATAACAAACAATAATAAAAGTAAGAAAAGTACGCAAGTATCTATCTAAATCATACAAGTAAGAACATTTTTCTTTTAGAAAGAAGATAATAAGAAGAGGATAACCACGGTGGTGCCGACGCCGAGATGGGCGCAGGCGATCGACGGCGGTGAGGACGGGGACGGGACAGGACGGACCGCCAAACCTAGACAAACCTAGACAAACCTTTTCCTTCTCCTTCTCCTTCTCCTTCTACTTATGCTTCTCCTTCTCCTTCTTCTCCTTCTGCTTCTCCTTCTCCTTCCCTTTCTCGTTCTCGTTCTCGTTCTCCTTCTCCATCTCCTTCTTCTCCTTCTCCGTCTCCTTCTTCTCACTCTCCTTCTCCTTCTCCACCTCCTTCTTCTTCTTCTTCTCCTTCTCCTTCTGCCTCTCCTTCTGCCTCTCCTTCTTCTCCTTCCCCTTCTTCTTCTTCTTCTTCTTCTTCTTCTTCTTCTTCTTCTTCTTCTCCTTATTCTTGTTCTCCTTCTCCTTCTCCTTCTTCTACTTCTCCTTCTTCTTCTTCATATTCTTGACCTTCTCCTCCCTCTTCTTCTCCTTCTTTCTCTTCTTCTTCTCCTCCTTCTCATTCTCCTTCTCTGTCTCCTCCTCCTTCTTATTCTCCTTCTTCTTCCTCTTATTCTCCTTCTCCTCCTCGTTCTCCTTCTCCTTATCCATCTCCTTCTCCTCCTTCTACTTCTCCTCCTCCTTCTTCTTCTTCTTCTTCTTCTTCTTCTTC